>NW_023995454.1:0-113833 GCF_015586225.1 Lucilia sericata | reverse complement strand
TCTAAGAGTTGTTATCGGGTAATAGGACCCAAACTCTTTGATTGCTCATCAAAATTTCCTGACTCAAATCCCTTAGAGATGCTGTTCGGCGTTTTGAAGTGCTGTTTCGGAACTCGCCGTTTTAGAAAACATTGAAGGGGCGAATAGCTTAAAATCTGATTGGCTTTCATTACGAACTACACTAGTAACTAATCTATTCCATAAAGGTGTTTGGAACTCAAAGGGACCAAAGATTTGCATAAGAAGATCAAAAAGTTGCTTAAGTTTCGAACAGCTATTTATGGAGTTAATTCAGTTATTATTTTCTTGTAACTCACATCGAAATGGAATTAAAATTTTGTTGTTGTTATTATAATGTAGACACATAATATTATTATTATCAATTATATAATTTTGAATAAATCAATTAAAATAGAAAATATAGCACTTTGTATACAATGCCAAAAAAAGTTGCTTAGGTTTCGAACAATACTGTATATATACGTAAGTTTGTTATACCGTCTGTCTATCTTAACCTATAAACTGTGTAGGTTAAAGGTTAATTAAATTTTGATATTTTTGGGATTTCTCATTGAACCGTATTTATTTCTGAATATTATCAATAATAATTAAAGAAAATTAATGTATATAGTCCTAAATTTAAAATAATATCGAGAAAAAAAAAATCAAAATTAACCCTTTAAAGCGTTTGGGAACATCAACGTTAACGTTTTTGAAAATTTTGAATTTTTTCCATACACGTTTTTCGTTTTATAAAATTTAAATTAATATTTAATTAAAATTTCCAATAATTCGAATATAATTTTTAAAAAATCGAAAAATTTTATTTTTAAACATTTCTATAAATTCCAAATCTTTATTTTGCAAATTAACTTCGAAAAAATCCTTAACCTTTTTTCGAAAAATTTAAAAATGTTTCGAAACTTATTTTAATAAATTCAGACATTAGGTAATACAAATTCAAAACTTTAAAACATTCGAAAACCAATTTTGAAAATTAAAAAAAAAATTTTGCAATTCGACAACAAATTACAAAATATTCGAACACTATTCTAAAAATTTAGTCGAAAGAAATTTAAAAATGTCGAACCCTTTATATTATTTAGTGAAAAGTAAAAAATTTAAATTCGTTGTGAACAAATTGGGTGTGGCTGACCTTGGTCAAAAAATTATTTTATAACGGTAAGGAAATTCAAAAATATTTACGAGTGATAATATGGAACTATTAAATAAATAAAAAAAAAAAAACTATAACATTAGTGGAAACTTTGAATACAAGCCTTGAACTCAAATTGATTATTGGTTAAACAACTTTGTTGTTTATAACAGAAGCTAGAACTGTGTACGAAACCTAACCTCCTCGCTAACAACAAATACTCTTGGTCTTTTTGTTAACTTAAAAACAACAGTGTGAAAAACCTTTTCTTTTATTAAAAAATAAACTTAAACTTTAAGTTGGATTTTTAAAATGTTTTTTTGTTTTAATTATGAAAAAAATTCATATACATGTTTCTTCTATGTAGCATTATAAGTATTATTAAAAATACACCCACTTTCCCTAGGACCAAAACGAAAACTTTTCAAAAGTTTTTACTTCTTCTTGGGAGCAGCAGCGGCCTTCTTCTTTCTGGCTTCGAAAGCAGTTTTCAACATCTTGGCGCGGTTGGCAGCGGCTTTGCTGGCAACAACGGCGAAGTGGTTCTTGGCCAATTCAACGTTGTTCTTCTTAGCCTTGGCCAAGGTCTTGGCGATGGTACGTTGCTCAGCGGCCAAAGCAGCGCGACGACGAAGAACTTCGGCGTAGGGGTTCAACTTGATGAGTTGACGTACGTTGGTCAAAGGATTGAGACGACGTACGCGACGGAATACCTTCTTGCGGGGATCACGGAGAACCTTGCGGATTTCTTCGGATTTAAGAAGACGAGTCAAGTCGGTATTGGCCATCTTGGGTTGAGGAAGGTTGTAGCCCTTCTTCAAGGTGGAGCCAGATTTCCAGGTGCCGAAAAGTTCGTTCAAACGAGCGAAAGCAGATTCGGTCCAGATGACAAAACGACCAACATGACCGCCAGGAGCCAACTTCAACAAGTTCATCTTGTCGACGGACATGGTTTCAATGCCGGGGATGTTACGGAAGGCACGACGAAGACCTTCATCCTTGTAGTAAACGATGAGGGGACCTTTGCGGGCAATGCGACGACGATCGCGCATGGTACCACGGCCAGCACGGAAACGTTGGGATTTGTACACCTAAAAAAGAGCCAAACAAAAATAGTTACATTTAGTTAGGAAAAATAGTTTCTTTGTTAGCAGCAGTAGTAATAGTTTGAATGTAATGTTGATTTAAGTTACCCCGTTAATAAGTATTAAACACTTGTCAACGGAACGCCTACCGAAACCAATGTTTACTCTAGCAGCCACTTACGAGTTTAAAGCAATTTTTAACAAAATTCTTAAATAACAACTGAATTCTGTCAATAACTGCAGCAACTGCCCATAAGGATCGAAATGATTTGTTTACAACTACAATACACAAACGTTTTGTTTACCTTTTGGATGTCAGCCCAGATCTTCATGCGTCTGAGGAAGACAACAGCTTGCTTGGTCTTTTGCAACTTTTGTACTTCATCAGAGACAACCAATGGGAATTCAGAGACGCCATCGATGATGTGACCCTTAGATTGGACAAGGGCTGGGACGCCAGAGGCAGCAATAGCGGAAACCAAGGCATAACGACGTTGGTTTACGTTGATCTTGCGGTGCCAGCGACGGTAGGTCTTAGTGGGGGCGAACATACGACCACCACGACACATGTTACCGAAAGCACCCTGGCCGGAACGGTGAGTACCACCACCACGGACACGGGGAATACGAGCAACAGCACGACCAGTACCCCAAGATTCAGCAGAGGTTTGGTGACCTAAACAACAACAACACACACGTTATATAGGGAACATTTTTCCTTTATTTTTAGAGTATTTTATACATACCGGCTTGTTCGCTGACAGCATAAGGTTGACGCTTGTTGCGACGCATCAATTGATGAACATCGTTGACCACATCGGGGCGGATGGGAGCCTTGAAGACAGCTGGCAAGCAGATGTTCTTTTCTTTGATTTGTTCATTTTTATCCGAATAAACGGAGACCAGAGGTCTGGCATTGGCTAAACTCTACACAAAACAACAAAAATAAAATTTATTAAACACTTTGCCGCTTCTTCACTTGAATATTTTCACGATTATCTTTAACTTCAACGTGGGTTAGAATTTCACAAATGCCCAAAAACGAAACACGTGTGACTAGTCATAATTTACATTTCACGATCTTTACGTTAATTTTCTGACAATTTTTAGATTCACAGTAACGTCGTTAATAATCGTTGTAATTTTAAACACTTCTTACCATTTTGGCAAATAATCCCAAAAATTATTATATTATTTTATTCTGCTACGGCAGAAACGTCCTCCATTTACCAATAGTGGACCGAAAAGAAAAAGGAAGAAAACAAGAAGAGGAAAGAATGCTAAATAACGAAAAACTTAACGAAATTCAATATGGCTACCGATAAACAGAGTTGAAACTGAACGAATTTGAAGAGTTGTATTTGAGATTTTAGCGATTTTTAGGTATGTTTTGCAGTTTTACACCAGGTGGCTCTCGGTGCTACGAATGACTACTAAAAGGGAGTATGAGAAGTAAAATAGTGAACTGTCAAACGTTGTTAAAAAGAAAACAAACTGCAGCCGGAGTAAAGTAAAAATAAAAGATTTTTATTTAAATTCAACATTTTTGGTGAAAATTATTGTGTTAAATGGCTGGAGAAGTTACTGTAGATGCTTTGCCTTATATAGATCAGGGTTATGATGATCCTGGTGTTAGAGAATCGGTAAATAAATGATAAAGTTTGTTTGAAAAGTTAAATAGAAATGTGTGCCTCAATAGTTGACAGTGTGAAAAATAATTTCTACAAAATAGTGAAAACTTGTAAATTGAACTCCTAGGGGAACTATTCAAATTTTAAGAAAATTGTTTATAAAATTTGAAATGTAGTTACTTTTTATTATAATAGCAAATCTTTCTATTTATAGAAATTTTTTAGTAGTATAGCTTCATTGAAATTATAATTTTTTATGGCAATTTTTTAATTTTAGGCTCTGGCTATGGTAGAAGAATGTCGTCGCTACAGACCCACCAAAAACTATTTAGAACATTTACCTCCCCTCAGCTCGGCCGCTTTTGAGACAAAACTTATGGCTCAAGAATTTGAACGCATACAGAATCGTATACCCATGGAAACTCTAAGTATGAAACGTTATGAATTGCCACCACCAGCTGCAGGACGTTTATCTGAAGTTTCCGCCTGGGAAGAATCCATAGACAATTCGAAAGCTCAACTGGAACATCAATGGGTTAGAACAATGAATCTGGAACTAATGCTTGATTATGGTATTGAGGCTTGGAAGGCCTATTTAGAAGTATTCGTAGCCTTACAAGCTAAAGCCCAAAATCAATTGCAGGCTTTGAAAAAAGAAATACAAGACGTAAATTGGCAAAGAAAACAGGCTCAAACACAAGCCGGAGAAAAACTGCGAACCCTCGAAGCCAATTGGGTATTGTTAGTGTCGAAAAACTATGAAATCGAACAGCAATGCGTGGAACTGGAAAAACAAATATACACCTTGAGAGAACGCATAGCAGAGAATGAAAAGGCCAAACAATTGGAAGAACAAAGCGAACAGCAATTGAATGGTTTTTCCAATAATGGGGAAGATGGTAATAGTAATAGCAATAGCAGCGAAACTAATTCGGGAAATAATGATAATACTGCTGAAGAAGACAAGGAGAGACAGCCTCAAGAACAGGCCCAAGACGAGGATCAGGAAATGAGATCAGTGGAGACTTAATTTTTTAATATTTAAGAATTATTAGTTTAATTTAATGTTGCTAAAATATATAAATTTAAGAGATGATTTTAAATTTGTTGGTTTTAATTTATAAGAAAATTGTGAACTTAGTTGAACAGAGGGAAACTCAAAGTCAATATCACCCTTGAATGAATCTGTTATTGAATCTCCCGAAAGTGGCGAACAAAATGAAAAGTCTTAAATTAAAATTGTATTGGAATCCGTTGAAACTGAAAACAACAATGAATTTGTGGTCGAGGACTCTGCCTCCGCAAATACTCCCTCAGCTGTTAGTAAGGACAGTGCCAAAGGTTATTCTATAATTAATGAAGGCTCTCGGATGTCCTTCTCAATGGTAGATTTATACTGGGGTCAATTATTGCTAACGGCCTTGTATAGTTTGTCCAGATTCCGAAGGCGAAACCATAACCACAGAAGAAGTTGGTCGTTCAGGCGATCAAACTGTTTTGGTACACGTTCGTTTCTTTGCCGACAGTGGTCGTCGCAAAAATCTCATACCCTTTAATGGTATCGAAAGTTATCAGGAACGTATTGACAAAGTGCGTGAAAAGTATTGTCCAAAAAGTTCAAAATTTAAATTGTATGTACCGACAAAACGAAAAGAACCCGTTTGGTATGATCCGGTAAATGAGTCCTATCTGGTAAATGAGGTCTTATGCTGAAAGATTGGAGAAATTTTATGAAATTTTTAAAAAATCAAAGTGAGTATTTAAACAATATATCGTTATCTAAAACTTTCACTAAAAATAAAATTTTATTTTTCACAGAAAAAAAATCACCAAAAATTTTGAAATTAAAAAAAATGAAAATTCTATGCAGTATTTTCAGATTTTTTACATAAAAAATTCAAAATACTAACGAAGTTTTTCTGTTTTAACGGAAATTTTAAAATATAAAAATGTAAATATAACAAACTTTGACAGCTACGTAAACCAGGAGAATTAAGAAAAAAATTATCATCTGATTGAATAACACCACCTTATGTGAATTCGCCTTGGACTAGAGACTCGGAGGCGCCAGTGGCCGTACTTAAAAAGTACGAAGAAACGACCAGAGGTCTAAGTCGAGTGGCTCGGAGCCGGCTTGGCGCCGACACTTTTTATATATCCAGGCTGAGATCGGCTTATTTTGTTATCTACCGCAATTACAAAACCATTTCATATCGACAAAAACGAGTTTTTTATTTGATATTTAATTTTAATCACATATAGGAATATATCAATTATGCCGACTTTAAGAGAAGATTCAGTTTTCAAAAGAAAGGGAAATTAAACATTTATAATTAAGGGTTTGCTTATTTGCTGGCAGGATAGCTGCATCGAATCGTTGCAGGATCATGTATTCATGAGAGAAAAACTGACTTCAACTATCAAAGACTTTTAATAAATGACTGTGGAAAAAAAAGTTATATTTCCTATTAAGCAAAGTATTTCTACAAATTTCGATGTTTTTGAAATTTTTCTCGGTAAAGAATTTAATTATAGCAACATTGGCTTCAGCCGGCTGTTAGCCGTTGCGAATTATGTTTGCTCAGCCGACGCCGCCTAGAATTTTGCAACGACTTGGAACTCTGGAAACGACGTTAGAGGAAGTAGTGTCGGAATTTTTATTTTTTGTGTCGTTAACGTTGGAAAATTTTTTAATTTTTTTCTTAACAATAAAAAACAACAAAATTTGCTAGTGGTTTTAATAAAAAAATAAAAGAGATTATATCGAAAATATAAATAATTTACACATTGAAAATTTATTGGTGAAATGCAATAAATAGTACAGAAAACAGCAGAAAAAAAAACATACATAGAAAGTATAGAAGAAAAGGAACAATAGATAACACGTCAGTTAACAAGTGCACAGTTAGAGTAAGAGAGACAGAGAGCAGGAGGCGAAGTACGAAATAAAAGGAAAACGTAATCAAAACAAGAAAAAATTTATAAATAAAAGAAAATAAATAGAAATTGCTAATAACAGTATACTTTTACATCATAAACTTGGCGTTTAATTAGTGGAACAGAAAAATTTATATAAAAAAAAACAACAGACACAAAAAGGTCGACTGGGCAATAACAAAAGAATTATAGAATTTTTTTGCAATTAAATAATAAATATATTATATATTGTAAAATATAAAAACATTTAAAACGGAATATTTATATTGTAAATACTTGAGTGTACGTGGGAAAAGTAAAAAATGGTTAGTATGGATGAAACTAATACAGCAAATTCATCCTCGGCAGCTGCGGTAGCTGATGGAGCTAGTGCTGCTGCTCACACGAAGACCGTTGGTGCAGCGGCACCACCTACTATTAAATCAGCCTCTCATGTAAAACTTTTGATTAAATCATCTAATCAACAATATGAAGATCATGTGATTGAAAGTGATTTGTTGTGGACTGTCAAAAGGCTGAAGGCACATTTGTCGGTGGTTTATCCTAGCAAACCGGTGAGTAGTAGTTAAGGGGAAACATTTTTCTGGGGGGTTTATAGTTAAATTTAATCACATTAAGTTTTTTTTTTAATTTTTTTATTACTGACTTTTTATCAATTTTTGTTGTAGGAACTTCGAGAAATTAAGAAAATTATTTGCTTATCAGAACTTTGAAATACTGCGCATTAGTTTGATTTGCTAAAATTTATAAGTTTTTATAAATTTCAAAATTAGTTTGTGTTTTATAATTAGCATTATAGGTTATATACACAGTTAAAGCTTTTCAGAAAAACATACATGTGTATTTACATATAAAAGGGAATAAGTAGTGTTAGTAATACTTTCAAACCGGCTATTGATTACTTTCTATCTCCTCTAACTTTCTTATTAGTGTTGCTTCAGTATTGCCTATGATTCTCTAAATCCATCCCCTTACTCAAAATTTCAATACATTTTTTAAACTAAAACCTTTAAATTTTAATGTTATCTAAAAGAAATTATTTGCTTTTTTAAATTTAATGTCTTTCATTGAAGGTTTTAGTACAATTTGCCACTTTAAATAAAAATTTGAAAATCTGATCAGTATTGTTGCAACCTTTTTGATTATTTTACAGTATATTTGAAAATCTGACCTATAGTGTAACAACCTTTTTGCCTATTACAGATTTAATCAATTCCTTTTCTAAAATTTCAATATATTTTCCAATATTGCTTAATAATGCTTTCTGTTTTTACTAAAATCTTTATATCTGATGAGTTTATGGACTAAATTATTGAAAATTTCTATATATTTTACTCTCTTCCAGACTAAAATCTGATCAGTATTCAAACATATATTTCTATATTTCATGGAACTTTTCTATAGGTACTCAGAGTTCCAATTGTTTTCCTTATAAATTCCCTTTAATTTCTAACTAAAATTTGTCAACTGGAATATTATTGTTAACGATATCAGTTGCATTTCAATTGACATTCCTTCTTAAATAAAATACAAAATTTTAATTACTTTAAAAATCTTGTCTGATTTATCAATATTTAATTTAACCACAGAAGTCAGCACACACATTGCAATCTGTTGTTTATTATTTGCATTATTATTCTTATAAAAATACATAAATAAATTTATAAATAAACGAAATATTTCTGAATGCAAACACAAATACAATAATACTGTTTTTTGTTTTTTTTTTTTTTTTGAACAGCTGCAGTTTATAAAATTAAAATAATAAATACCGTTATAAGTTGTACACGTCATTCGTTAGTTTCAAATGACGTGTTCTTTAAATAAATGCATTTTATTGCATAATTTGGTTTCTTTTTGGGGGCAATTAGTTTTTTACTTTTATGCAAATATTATAAGTTCAAATTGTGAACAGAGCGGTCAAATTTCATGCGGGGGCAGAGCTACTATTGAATATGTAGTCGGGTATCTAAATGGACTATTAGCTAAAAATGTATTTAATTGCAAAAATAATAATAATAGGAAACAAAATGAGTCGACTTTTTCAAGCCGGTTTAAGTAGAAAGATTTTGATGACAAAGATGACTTTTAGAATTAATCATCGCTTAGGATTAGACGGCTTTCAAACGTTCAATGAAGTACTTTGAAAAGCTATATATACAATTTTCAGTAATATCAGTAGAAAATAAAAACTATTAATACTTATTACTTATAGTACATTAATATTATATACAAAAATTTGCCAATTTCATAAAAATAATAAAAAAATGCATTTACTTTCTTTCGTATAAAAATTTTAATACAAAACTTTGATTATTTTATAACATCCGATCATATGTATAAATAAATACCAAATAGTTTTCAGAAAAAAATATAAACACACCTAAGTGGAATGATAATATTAATTAAAAATCAAGGTTAAATGAGATAAAACAAATTATCAAATTACTCACAAATTATAGCTAGAAGTAGCAACTGGAAGTCTAGTCCAAAAAAACAAAAATAATAATAAAAATTTACATAATACGGAACTTTAAACTACAAATCTGTGCAGGTTATTGAACCATGCAACCAAGTTTAATTTCAAAATTAAAAAAAAAATACTATAATCATACTTTAATACATTTGAAACGTCAAGCCAAATATTGAACTTAACAACTGCGTTTATTTCGTTAATATTTCTTATGAAATAAACTATTGAAATCTGCAGACTTTAGTTTAATATATAGTCTCGACTATATTATAGTCTATAGGCTGGACTATAGTCTAGTTTAAGTCTTGACTGATGTCTAGTCTAGAACATGGACAATACATGACCTGAAATCTATAGTCTATTATATAGTCTGGACTATAGGTTTAGTCTATAGTCTGGACTATAGTATAGTCTATATTCTGGACTATAGTCCAGTCTATACTCTGGACTATAGTCTAGTCTATTCTATAGTCTAGTTTAAATATATTCTATTGCCTAGTCTATAGTCAGTGCTGTAGTCTATTCTATAACCTGGACTATAGTCTAGTCTAAAGTCTGGACTGGTTTATAGTCTGTATAAAAATCTGCAATTACGTTCATTTTATTTTCCTCTTCCCTATCTATACAAATTACAATTTCCCCAATTTCTCTTTCGTCACTATAATCATACTTTAATACATTTGAAACGTCAAGCCAAATATTGAACTTAACAACTGCGTTTATTTCGTTAATATTTCTTATGAAATAAACTATTGAAATCTGCAGACTTTTTTTTTATATATTTTTAGTACGTGCACTATGTTTTTTTTATAAAATACTCATATATTAAAATAAATTAATGAAATTTTAATAAACTAGTTTTATTTGACCGGCAAAATACACACTTTTATAATATATTTTCAATACTACGAGGGTTTGCAGAGAAGTTCAGGGCAAATTAATTAGTTAATTCTAAACCAAATTTAACGGAGAATTTCATAGTATTTTCAGAAAGTTTTAATCTTTTCTGATGAAGCAAATCTTTGACTCTTTGACTATTGGAAGAAAATTGAAAATTTAAAAATTCGAATTTTGCAAAAATTATATTTGCTAGTTTCAAATAGCATAGTATCCGAAAGATCTATTTTTTGGATCCCCATGATATCTGGTGTCTTTTAAAAACAAAGCTCATCAACATACAGACAGACATTGCTAAATTGACTACCCTAATCAATAGGATTCAGAATGTATGTAGAAACTACAAACGGTACAACAAATTCATAAACATATACCACTCTTATGAAGATGTAGTGTATAAAAGTTTATAGAACAAGTTTTTCATAAAATCAAATTTCAAATATCGATAAATTAACTTCACAGAATATGAGAAACCAGTATTTAAAAGAAATATAGTTTTCTAGCAGTTCTTATTGGAAATTCTATTACAATTTTTAAGAGCATGTGTAGCCTTTAGTTGATTTGTTTATTTACCATTAGTTTCTTGTATTTGTTTTTTTACTATTTGTTTCATTTTCTTTCATTCTTTACACTTTGTATAAACAAGTGTTTTTTTTATTTTAAACAAATATTGGAAGAAGCTTTTTGAAAAAAAAACTTATCAGTTTATAATTTTTATAATAAAACACACACATACATATATCAGCAGACATACGATAGCGACAAGTGGCTGCTTGTTATTTGCTGGAAATTTTAAAATTAAACTCTTCCTACTCCTCTAAAGCCCTTAACATCAATATTAGCTATAGTCCGCAGAATAATACATAATAAACAAATACTAACAGAAAGTTATCAAGTTTTTATTAACTAAGAGAGCAGTTATTTGTAAAAAAGGTTTCTTATGTTCAACAATTAAAAGATAACAACAATATTGTTTTTTTTTTAAACTAAAACAAATGTTTATAATGATAAGAATTTAGCTATTTTTTATTTTATTTATTAATAAATTCTTTATTTTTTCACTTATAGCCTGCCGCTGATCAAAAATTAATTTACTCTGGCCAACTTTTAAATGACAATCTACTCTTAAAAGATGTTATACGCAGCTATAAAGACGTCTATACACAAAATCATATAATTCACTTGGTTTATACACCCAAAAATTTACCCCTACACCGGCTTCCACAGCTAACAAAACAAAAACATCATCAACATTAAACTCAACTATGGCAAATAGTGCAGGAGTAGCAACAAACAATAATATGTCCACAACAGATGGTTTACGCCAAAGACACACTGCTGGCAATAGTAGCAACACACAACAGCAGCAGTCCAATTCAGCCCATATACAGCAACAACAATTGCCCCTATTTCATCAACAAATGCATCCTTATTTTATGTCACCACAGCTAATGTCTGCAGCTGGTATGTCGTGTCCACAGTTTCCTCCACATTTAGCCGCTGGCTTTGCGGGGCCCTATAATGTACAGGCCATGTTAACACAACAGACTGCCATGTACAACTGGATGCAACAAGTCTATTCACAATATATGGAACAGTGTTTAAGATTATCAAATACGGTTGCTGGTAGTAGTGGCTCGACCAATACTAGCTATCCCTCTGCATTTCCTACAATTCCACCAAATTTTCAAAATCTATTTCAACAACAATTTCCCTCAACTGTGATGTCTCCTGTAGTTTCAGAAACTACTGCCTCGGCACCAGCTGCCGCAGCAGCAGCAGGAAATGTAGCTGCCGATGCTGCACCTGCCGATAGGCAAGATCAGCAACAACAAGCGCTGGCGCAAGTTGCTGCTGCACGTTTTCCTAACTTGCCACAAGAAGAACAGGATAATCGTGATTGGCTGGATAACTTTTTCTCAATAACACGTTTGGCTTTGTTCTTGACACTATTGTATTTCAATTCATCGCCTCTCAGATGTTTGGTGGTTGTTATCATAGCTGGTGGAATCTATTTGTAAGTAGATAATGAATTAAATTGGAACAAATACTGATTGATGTCGTTTGGACTGTAATCTAGTCTATAATCTGAACTATAGTTTAATATATAGTATCGACTATATTATAGTCTATAGGCTGGACTATAGTCTAGTTTAAGTCTTGACTGATGTCTAGTCTAGATTCTGGACAATACTTGACCTGAAATCTATAGTCTAGTATATAGTCTAGAATAGTTTAGTCTTTAGTCTCGTCTACAGTCTGGTCTATAGTATAGTCTATATTCTGGATTATAGTTCAGTCTATACTTTTGACTATAGTCTAGTCTGTTATATAGTCTAGTCTAAAGTATATGTATTCTATAGTCTAGTCTAAAGTATATTCTATTGTCTAGTCTATAGTCAGGGCTGTAGTCTATTCTATAGCCTGGACTATAGTCTAGTCTATAGTCAGTCTAAAGTCTGGACTGGTTTATATTTTGTATAAAAATCTACAATTACGTTCCAATTTTTCTTTCGTCACAGATACCACATCGGAGTATTTCGTTTACGTAATGAACGCAACAATAACAATTTGAATCGCAACAATAATGCAGCCCAAAATGCTGCTGTCGATCAGATACGACAGGGTGTTGATCAACAACAGAATGCAGCAGCTGCTCCCGAGGCACAAGAAAATAACGAAAATAACGCCGAAGGTGAACAGCAACAGCAGCAGGCGGACACTACAACCGATACGCCAGAGAACGCCAATAATGAATCGATGATGTCCACAATACGTACATTTGTTGTGACATTTTTCACTTCACTTTTGCCCGAAACGCCGGCGCTTTAATTTTATTAAACCCCCAAAAGCAAGGAAGTAAAAGGAAGAAGAAAAAGAAATTAATTCCACACAAAACGCCCTAGTTCCCTCTAACAAAAATGAAATCAATTATCTATACCTTAATAATAATATGTATTCCTTCTTAAATATTTATGTTAATTATTCTTATACTATAAACAAACACGATATATACAAATACGATGATAATTGGACTATATATTAGTATATTTTATTTGGTTTTTTCGATGGAAACTTTTGTGTTTCTAAAGATAAGCCAGCAACTGCAAACATTATTATAAAGCAGTTTTAAATATTAAATTATTAATTTCACCTTAGGCGACTTGATTTTTTTTAATAGGTTTATATTCTTAAGAATGGAAAAACACCTTTATTAGTTATCTGTACTAAATTTGGATTTATAGGTTTAGTCTAAATTGTTTTTTGGTTTAAATAAAAATTATTAAATTAATAATACTGTGTATATTAAAAACGAGAGAGACAAACATTAGGCTTTGCTAAAAAAAAAAAATTCTAAAACAAAATGTATGTTATTTAATACAACTTAATAAACAATTTTTTTCGTTTAATTTATAATTCGTATGTATATGTTAATTATTGTTTTCTGCTTAGTTTTTAGTTTAATTATGAAAAATAAAAAAATACTGAAAGAAAAATATATCTATAATGAAATTATTTTTTAAAAAATAAATGAAATGGTGTGTAGTAATAAAGGGGAATTTGGAAATCTGAACTGAACATTTTGAATTCATTAAATATGGGTTTGTAATTAGAAAGATTTTCCATATGAAACCTACAAAATATTATGAAATTAATATTAACATTCATACATAACTACTTTTGATATTGATTGAAATTTTCATTCATTTTAAGGCCCAAATAGACTACACAAGCGGCTTGACAAACATACCAATATTTTACGTTTGTGCAAGCCTGTTGTGTAGTGTATGAGGGTGTTTCCTGTTTGTACAAATGCTTGCTGTTTGTTTGTACAAAAATTAAAAAATTTTGATTTTTACACAAACATATTGAATTTTTGTCAAACCATTTGTATGGTTTATATTCAATAATAACAAATTTTAAAAAAAATTTACATTTCTAAGAAAATTGACATCTGTATCTGTGAAAGTCCACAAAAACGTGAAAAAATCGGTGTTTGTACGAACAATGTTTGTGTAATGTGTGTGCGAATGAAAAAAGTATGTTTGATAAGCCGCTTGTGTAATAATATTTCGAGATATATCCAGAAAGTGTCTGATGTTTAATTGTACAAAACTCTATTTTAAATCTAGAGTTCCCCTTTTGTAATTTTTTTAAAAAATCGGGTTTAACAATCGATAACAAAAAAGAATTCAGCATTTGAGTCACAAGAAAAAAGCTACTGCACTCTATTTATAAATGACAGTGCAAATGCAAAAACTACCGGGATAATTAATAGACCAATGATCGTATAATAATTTTAATATACAATCATGGAATAAAAACAATGAATTTAGATTAGAAATTTGTAGGCAAAATATAAAAAACTGGTGGATATTTCCGAAGTAAAGGATGCACATTAATAGTTAACGGGGACATAAAATATTAATGTTTTTTTTAGTTTAATTAATAACAATTTGGTATGTATATAGGTACCTACTGTTTTAATAAGACATTTATCTAGTACCATTTTTGGAGGAATATTCACTAAATTGTATACACTCAAATACATAAACCATTATTATTTTAACACTTTTCACTTAATTTTCATTAATATATTCCTTTTTATTTTATTTAATATTAATTAAATACTTAAATAGCTTATTTTTTATTTTCTGAGATTTCCGCATTGTTTACACTTTTTTCCAATTTTCTTATTTTTTTAACTGTATTATACTTTATACAAAAACATATGAATTACATAAACTTTGTATTATTAATAATATTTCCTAAATTTTATTGCATTAATTATTACTATTTAGTAAAATAACTTATTATGCTGACAAAAAATATACGCGCAAAATATAACGGCGTACTAATTTGACAGTTTAATAAGAAAACAGTGTTGTTTTTTATCAAGGATGTAAATATAAAGGAAAATGTTAAGAACAGAGTTGTTCACAATTAGTAAAGTAAATAATACAGGGTTAGCAAAAATAAAACAAAATTTTTTGCTATAAATCTTTGATAAATGTTAGACATGAGATGGACAAGATTTTGAATCATTCAGTATATGTACTAGTATTTAACTTTGTTAATTTAATAAAAGTATGTAGTAGGAAAAAATAAAAAAATACAACAACAGTGTTGTTAAGTGTTAAAATTTCCAGTTTCCTTTTTACAATGTTATTGACAACTCTGCTTTATATTATATTTACTTATTATAAGCAACTCTGTTTTCTCATTGAATTGTCAAATTAGTACGCGGTTTTATTTGCGCCGAAATTGATTGGTTTTCATTAGTTATTTTTTATTTTTGAAAATATTAAGCATAAAAGTGATTAGATTAGTGAGAAATTTAGATAATATTATTAATTAAAGTGTAGAGTTTAAGCAAATCATACTTGCTTTGAAAAATAAGAGTTTTATAATATAATAATGTAAAAAGAAAATTGTGAAAATTCTAATTGGTGTAAAAGTAAAAAAAAATTAAGAAAATTTTGTTAGAATTAAAAAAAGTTGTAATAGAGCAATTTTTTATGAAATATAAAGTAAAATAAATAAAAAGCAATATGTAAAGTTTAAGCAATTCGTATTTTCCTTTTAAAATAAGTGTGTAATAATATGAAAATCTAAAAGGAAATTGAGAAAATTCTAATTGGTGTAAAAGTAAAAAATTAAAAAAAAAGTTTCAATAGAGAGATGGTTTTGCTGAAATATAAATAAAAAATATGTAATTAAAGCCTTATTTATAATGGAAAAGAGTTACTATCTTTTATGGAAATATTTTAAGAAAAGATATTTATAGCGATCCTGGTATGATGTTTTATTGAACAAAGTGAGTATCAACATTTAATATATGTAAATAATTTACAAAGAACAAAAGGTATTCCCATATGTTGCTAAATAGCCAATTAGTCTGCTAGAACTATTATTTGCTTGCACTTTTAAGATTTTGTTGTTGGAGCAGTACAGCAGTGGCCAATAATTCTTTCTTAGAGAAAAAGACTTTCGTTACATATTTTTCTCTCTATGGAACAAAGATCCATTTGTGAAATGGTCTATGCTATCAGTGTCTATTGTTGTTAACCTTCAGTTAAAGGGATTAAAGGGAATTGAATATCCGTTCTTTCCGGAGAGGAGATACAATTTTCTGTTACAAAAATCATTGAATTTTTGAGATCGATTCAAAGCTATCATATCTTATCCTATCCATATTTATTGTTCAATCACAAAAGGGCTATAGTTTTAGACTTTTCGAAATCGATAGTGTGTTGTTTAAAACCCGGATAACTTAAATGTTTGTTTTCTTCGAATGTACAAAGAATTGGGATAATAAGGCTAAACTCTGGAGGAATCAATAGGATAGTATTTATTAAATTCTATGGTATTACTTAGAGAAGAAAGTTTTTAATGTTTTATTAAAAAATGCATCACATCTGCAAATTTTAACAACTACCATTTATTTTTTTAATAATAAAAAAGGCTCATTAGTTTATAGTTTATATTTATAATTTATATATGTATAATATTATTTTTTTATTTGTTTATTGTTTTTCTTTACAAAAAAAGCAAATACAAGCTGCACTTTTTTCCCATCATTTAATTAATAATAATTTTGTTTAATTACTCTGTTTTAATTTTTTTTCTGTTTCTTTTAACAACTCTGCTAAATGGGCTAACATTGCTATTGATATTTTAATAATATATTAATTAATAATAATTATATAAATATATAATTCTTTTATTTAATGTTCTTTAATAAGTGTATGAATAGTAAACTTGAATAATAATAAATTGTTTTTGTTTGTTTGTTAATAATAATAATTAAATATGAAAAAGAGGATAAACGAAAATAATTCGTTTAATTAATATTTGTTGTTTTTTTTATTTTTACAAAAAAAGAAAGCTTTTAATGCTTAACAAATGGCACATCTGTGTTAATAAGTATTTAAAATATGTTTAATTTTACTTTTAATATAAAAAAGCCAAAACAATAGTATAAAAGTATTATATTAGTTTAAAAAATTGGCAGGAAATTAAAAAAAAAAATCTTTTTTTAGACTAATTAGAAAACTAAACTAAAAGTTTGTTAAATACACCAGCTATTAACAAGTATATAAATTACATTTGTTAATAATTATTGTGTATAATTAATAGGCATAGAGAGTAATAGTAGAGGGATAGAAGTGAAAAGTATAAAGATATGCAAGAGAGTATTACAGTTTATACACATCAGATCTTGTTAGGTTTACTTCATAATTTAATATAATTGATGATAAACTTTTTAAATTTCCCAATAGGATTGTAAGCTTTACAATTAGAAAAGTATTAACAGTTTCCTGATAAATGTTTTTTCTGAATGTTGTTCTTAATTTCTTGTTGAAATGTTAATAAAAAACGATAACGAAAACATGAAAACTTTTTATGAACGTAAGGAAATTAATTTCTTACTACAAAGTTGTTTCGGGTACATTATCATGATGTGATTGCTGTTGTTGTTGCTGCTGCTGGTGGTGATGATGTTGATGCCTATTATAATGTGCTGTAGGTGGTGCTGGAGTTTGTTGTTGTATAGAGGCAGCAGAAGATGTATACTGTTTATATTTGTATTTATTAATATTGGCCACCTCCTGTTCCAATTGTTGATGCTGCTGTTGGCGTCCTATTTCCAAAGTAACATCCATGATTTTTTGTTCTAATTTACGTATACGAGTTTGATATTTGCGTTTATTTTGCTCAATGATTTGGGTAAGGCTTCTAAGAAAAAAAAAAAAAAAAAGTAAGAAACATTAATATTTGTTTATTGTTATTGTAAAAAGTTCCAAGCTTACAGATTCGTTTTCTGTAATTCCCTAACATTATTGTGTAAATGTTCATATTTTTCATCTGAGATTTTTTGTGACTCTGTTACCGATGCTATAAGCGTTTGTATGCGTCCTTTTAGTTCGGACTCTCTGGATAAAGCCTCCACCAATTGTTGTTCGGTCAGGGCTACATGTTCAGCCTCCGAATATGTTGAATTACGTTGGTCCATTATATGTAACGGTCGTTGCTGTTGATGATGAAATAATTCCGTAGTTTCATTATTTAACTGTAATTGATGCTGTAGTTGCTTGAGTGCTTCGTGTAAGACGCCTATACGATCATTGGCGTATTGTTTTTCACGTTCCGCCTGTTCTGCTTTTACCTTGAGTGCAATGTTTTCTTCACGTAAATTTAATAGTTCTTGCATTAGCACTGCCATTTCTAAATCGAGAGCAGTGGCTTTTTCCTTACCGCTCAATTCCTTTTTGCTTTCGAGTGATAAACGTGATTTTTCATAGGAATCACTGAAGGGCGATTCGAGATTAACAATAGTGTTTTGTACAGTGGAACGTCTGCCCTTAAGTTTGGACACATGATAGCGTAGACGATTATCGTCTTCTGATGTCCATGGTGTGGGTGTGACCTTATCGGGGATGCTAAAACTGATAACGGGAAAGAGTTTTATTTAATGTTTAAATCAAATAGTTTCCCATAAAAATTTACCTATTTTGCCAAGGACCTAAACTATTTTCACATGTATTCTTTTCGCTTTCCAAACGATCTAACAAATGGCGGGCCACCGATTCAACCGCTTTGCGACTTTCTTCAGCTGCCGAGGACTTTTCTTTAATTAAACCCAATCTTAAAATAACAGAAAACAAATGTATGTTAAATTAATGTAATTTTATAACAAAAATTAAAAACTTACTTGCTTTCCAATAAAGCCAA
The DNA here is from genome assembly GCF_015586225.1 of Lucilia sericata. NCBI lineage: Eukaryota > Metazoa > Arthropoda > Insecta > Diptera > Calliphoridae > Lucilia > Lucilia sericata. Next base: position 94,918 of record NW_023995454.1, on the reverse strand, counting down.
CATAACATCATATGCCTCAATGGCACGATCACTGCAATTTAAGGCTGCCTGCAAAGCTATAGCATTTGATTCATATTTTCCACACAATAAATACAAATGTTCACAGTGTTCCTTGGCCTCATCTAAGGTCAAAGACAAAACCGTACTTTGCACCTTTAAATGCTCAACTTTACGCTGTAAACGTTGCAGTTCATTATCCAGCTGAGAGGGTTCAATAAAAGATTCCATGAGAGAGCTATTATTTTGCTTGAGATCAGATACCAAATGTTCTACTATGTTGGCATTTTTAATCTAGTATTCAATTGAATCAAGATTAGTATTAATTTAATTATTTTGCTTCTGTAGATTTACCTCATTATTTCTTAAATCCATGGCTGTTATATTATCACCCTCTATTTTACTGGCACATTTTAGTCTTACCCTCTCGGCCATTTTGGGTATGGCTGGTATTTTATGAGGACTGGTCACGTAGGTATCTTCGGCGGTTAATGTCGAGGTGTTATTTAAATCATTTAAAACCTCATCATCAACATCTTTGTGCGTTAATTGTAACGAAGGTTCCAAAGAGTCTAAGCTTTGTGTGGCCTCTACATCAGCACCATAATGTTCAATACTGCCTGGTTCTTCTACTGCGGTACTAATGCCACCATTGTGACCATTAGCATTGGCTATCTCCGATTGCAGTAATGCCATTTGAGCCTTTAGGTGTAGGATTTCTTCTTGTAGAGCCTGTAAGTTTTAAGAAAGTAAATAAGTTTTAACATTTAAAGAATTTTCGACATATTAAACATACTTCCACTTGTGCTTTATAATTGGTATCGCATATCTTAAGCTCCTCGGTAACTTCACTGCACAAATTGTGGTCCACTTCATTGTGCGAGTAGTCAGCTTCTTCTAAAGGATCTGTTTGACACTCTGCATCAGGATTTGTTAGGTTTAGTTCAGAATTGTAAACAGAACCTTCTTGGTAACTTATTTCTGCAAAGTTTAAGAAAAATATAAATAGATTTTTATATTTTTTTTCCAAATTACAAAACAAAAAGTTAAATTTTACTTTCGTTTGAACAACTAGTTTATTATTTCGTTACGTTATGTGGCTATTATTGCAATTAAAAGTAGTTCCAAGGACATCTTTTTAAGATAAGCAAACTACTGCACGCCAATAAACCATTTTAAATAACTTGATTCATTAAATAGTTTTTTTTTAACTTACCACTTCCTTCGGGCTCTTGTTCTTCCAAAATAGTAGTCTCCTGTTTGTTGCGTAGTTTTTTACTTAATTCAGCTATAACACAGTGCATTTCCGTAATACGACACTCATGGGCGGCACTAACGATTTCCAAACGTCTCAAACAAATTTCCTTTTCCGCATTGCATTCCTCCAATTGCTGCTGCACAGTAGTACGTTGTTCTTCAGCCTGCTGTAAACGTTGAGACAATTCTCGCACCTTAGTTTCCAACTGTTGCAAGGAAAGATTATCAACCTTGAAAGTAAAAAAAAAAGAAAATTAAATTAATTTGAAATTATTAAACTCATCCAACACAACTACATTGATAGCTCTTAAGGGCATAGGTTGTGCCACTAAGGTATACTCCCAACTACGACGTATCTCTTGACGTTTCAGCATAGATTCCTGTCTCTGTTGTTCTGAACAGCACATACAACTAAGACTACGTCTTAACAGCTGTTCTGAGATCATTTTTTCCATAGAAATCCAGACATTTCCATTTGTTTTAATATTTATTAATAAAAATATATATTTTTAAAAAAGAAAAATTGATTACGTCGTTGTTGTTTGGTATTTTTCCTATAAATTGTTTCTATTATAGTTTTGATTTTGAGTTCAGTAAAGAAAACATAATAAAATTTCGCCATAAACTTAAACGTCACAATTCCTCTGACCCTTGTGACCAACGAATGCACCTACAAAATGTCATTTAAATGCGTTTGTACGCAGCTGCGCACAAATGTCAGCAGCACCTAACCCTAGACCCCCTAAATATCATCACCAACAACAAATTGACCTCCAATTATTAATATTTAACTCTTCCTACAATGTCTTGTACCCATGTGCCTCTAGAACTCTACTTACTTTATTGACAATATCCAGTGTAGAACAGGAACTTATATTGTTGTCACTTTCGGTGGTATCACGTTGTGTATGATCCGGTGATTCCAAATCTCCGGGCAAGTGTGTAATACCACCTCTGGGACTAATACTGCCAAACAAATACTCCTCATCGCAGGGACGCATATCATCCATTAGATCAGTTCCCTTGCCTGCTAAACGCAGACCAGCACAACGCCCCCGTTGCTGGTTCATTATGGCACCCTTGGCTACTATGTCACTGCTGCGGTGTATCTTACTTACTTTGGCCAAGTGCACATCGTTAGACATTATATTGCAATTATTGAGTTTTCCTTTTTTGTTTCTTCTTCGTCTTTTTGTTTACTGGCGGCTTTTAATTGTTTACCTTTGTTGTTGTGTCGTCTTATCAATTGATTTCTTTTTATTTTTCAATTTGTTTTTCTGTTTTCCTGCAATTTGTTGCTATTTTTCTGTCTGCCACCAATTTATTTCTTTTCTGCTCCGTCTGTCCAACTATCTTGTCTGTCTGCAAGCCATCCATCAACACTCTTTAGTTGTGGCAGTGTATTTTGAAGCCATTACGCCCAGTTTTTATTTCCTTACATTTCCCTTTTTATAATCACTGCATTTTGATTTAGTATTTTATTTTTCGTTTTTTATTTAACAAATATTTACTTTTTAAGGCGTTTTAAATAAATTTTCAATTAAAATGTATATATTTTTCACACATTACACCTTGTTTCACAATTGAGAAAAAAGAAGTACAAAAAAATGACATTTCGTATTTGTTGAGTGTAGCCAGGGGTGTTAGATGTGACGATTTTTTGTAAATTAAGCTAGATTACGAATGACGATTTTTTATATAAAAATCCCTCCTCTATTTCGACGATTTTTAACCATCAAATACTTTTGGTTAAATTAAAGTTGCAAACTCTAAATTTGTTCAATATTTCACGAAAAACAATAGTTTTATTAATTAAATTTAATTCTATACACATTCACAGAAAATACAGTGAATGTGTTTTGACACACCTACCAAAAAACCATTTAGACTTCCCTCCTACCAAAGAAAAACCCAATATGAAAACACTAGCTCACATCGTGCACACCGCAAGTTGCATTAATCCCTAACTTCAAATTAAGGTATGTTTGCATACTTTTAAAGTAATTAGTTGTGACATTTTCGATTATTTTATTTCATAAGCTTGACGATTTGTCATAAAGAAAACCTAACACCCCTGAGTGTAGGGTTTGCGATAAAGGGGAAAATATTTGGTCGTTGGAGTTGCCACTATGTTTAAAGGTAGTGTTGGGCAACGCTCATAGAGAATGACAGCTGAATGCCTCACATATCGCTTACTAACTGTAAGACTGATATAATCGAAATTCTGATCTTTTGAATTGAGAGCTAAAAACAAGACTTTTTAATTATCTATTAACTAACTACTAACTAACTAACTAACTAACTAACTAACTAACTAACTAACTAACTAACTAACTAACTAACTAACTACTTAACTAACTAACTAACTAACTAACTAACTAACTAACTAACTAACTAACTAACTAACTAACTAACTACTAACTAACTAACTAACTAACTAACTAACTAACTAACTAACTAACTAACTAACTAACTAACTAACTAACTAACTAACTAACTAACTAACTAACTAACTAACTAACTAACTAACTAACTAACTAACTAACTAACTAACTAACTAACTAACTAACTAACTAACTAACTAACTAACTAACTAACTAACTACTAACTAACTAACTAACTAACTAACTAACTAACTAACTAACTAACTACTAACTAACTAACTAACTAACTAACTAACTAACTAACTAACTAACTAACTAACTAACTAACTAACTAACTAACTAACTAACTAACTAACTAACTAACTAACTAACTAACTAACTAACTAACTAACTAACTAACTAACTAACTAACTAACTAACTAACTAACTAACTAACTAACTAACTAACTAACTAACTAACTAACTAACTAACTAACTAACTAACTAACTAACTAACTAACTAACTAACTAACTAACTAACTAACTAACTAACTAACTAACTAACTAACTAACTAACTACTAACTACTACTAACTAACTAACTAACTACTAACTAACTAACTAACTAACTAACTACTAACTAACTAACTAACTAACTAACTAACTAACTACTAACTAACTAACTAACTAACTAACTAACTAACTAACTAACTAACTAACTAACTAACTAACTAAATCCTTGGAAATTTTTTCTTTGTAAAAGTACTCCTACCGATTACGGGTTAGTTACGGTCAAAATTATAATAGAAATATTTTTAATGCTTCAGTTCATTTTCTTACTTACAGATGTCTATTTTTTACGCATTTATTATTCACTAATTTTAACATGTTTTTTGTTTTGATTATTAAAATTCTTTTATAAATCAACCATGAGTATTTTGTTTATAAATAATGCTCTCTTACACTGTCATTCTTTATTTTACGGTTTATATTCTCTATTTAACTTTTAGTGTGGATAAAAAAGGGAAGCAACTTGTACCAAATGGGTTAAAGACAAGTACATTTTTAGACTTAAAAGTAAAAGGGATATATAAATACGATTTTGTTATTAATTAAAAAAAAAAAAAATACAATTTTTGAGGTCATTAACAAATTTATTAAATATTTATGAAAATTTTTCATATGAGTGCTTTTTAGAGAGGAATTGTAACTGTGAAAACACTTACTACAAAAGTACCTTTTATATCTTTTAGTTAAATGCTTTTAAACTCTATATATATATATATATATAATAGCTTTTAGAGAAGTACTTCCGATCTTTTAAGTTTATTGTGTATAAATATATAATTTGGACTAACTAAGAATAAGAATACTTAGGTAAATTTTATAAGATCTAATGAAAACCAACTTAAGGAAGCTTCCAAAAATATTCTTAGAATTAGTTTTCAAATAAATTTTTATCATTGGATTTTAAAGAAAAAGTAATAAATTTTTGAAACCTTATTTTTACTTTATTGAATATTCTATATTTCTTCGATGTATTCATGTTATGTTACTAAAAGGTACATTCGGAAAGTGGTACGAGTACACTTTCAAAACAAACACAAAATGATTTGAATATGGAACGTTTTAAAAATCTTAAATTGTTAAAAAAACATCTTGAAAACAAAAGAGATTTGACAAATTTTGTAACAAAATCAAATGATACAATTTCAGGCAATTTGGAGCTGCTTTTAGAATTTAATTAAACTTGGTACTTTTTGAAACTAGAAATCTTTTCCCAAACTGTGGGTTCTGATAACAAATTAACTAAATATTTTGGTACTTTTTATGAGATTTAATACCAATAATATGTACCTTGAAATAAACAATTGTACCAACTTGTTTTTAATCACCGAGCAGTCCACATGACATCATTTTTAAATGTGTGAGTCTTATTTAATGGATGGTTTTTTGTTGTAATCGGTTTCCCCAATATATGCTCCCCCAAACAAAATGCGAAATAAATCCAATACAAGTGAAATTCACTCACTATTAGTGTGTATAGTGTTTGTTAAACAAAATAGAGAAAAAACAAGCAAAACAAAAGAATAATAATAATAAAATAAAACAAAAACAAAATTAGCAGAAATTAAATTAATTCTAACATACATACATATGTACATATGTATGTATATAAAGACGGCCACCAAAATGTGTGTGTACAAGTTTAAATATACGGAATTCGTATAGAGCAGAGCAATGCGTCCGTCCATCTATCCAATCAACCACCACCACTGGTTCTGTCGGTATATTAACTCATTAGTAACAACTTGAAATGCAGAGGTTGTACTACAGAGCGGCAAATGAAGGAAGAAATTAACAGAACGACAGACGTTAGACTGAGTGACTAAATGACTCTATGACTTTGGCTGTTTGGCTGCTTAATAATTAAACGAAATAAATATTTTTGTCAAATATATTTTATTTAAATATTTTTGTATTCAGTTGTATTTGAACGTTGAGTGCTGAAAGACGTCTTATTAAAGTGAAATAATTAAGAAAAAAATATATATATTAAAAAAAAAAAATGGCTGATAATAATGATTCAAAATTCGGTTTCAAAAACAAAGAAAAGGCCGAGGAAACCTTAGTCCTGTTGGAAAGTCATGATATGCAATATCGTAAATTGACCGTGCGTGGTTTATTGGGCAGAGCCAAGAGAGTTTTAACAGGTAGGTTAAATGAGAAAAAAACGTTAAATTTAAAAATATTAAAAAAACACACATTCCCTTTTCACCTTTAGTGACCAAAGCCGAAGATAAAGTTAAAAATATCAATGATGCTATAGAAGTGTTTGAGAATTGGTTAGCCGAGAATGGTGGTGGTGCCGCCAATAAAAATGCCAAAACCGATAATGAAGATAAAGTAGAAACTGTACCTGGTTTGGGCTTCAAGGATAAGGAATCGGCAGAGAAAACACTCAAGTAAGTTAATTAACAGTTTCAATTTTTAACGTACATAAGTATTTCTACCAGTTCCTCACACAGTTGCTTATTTTGGGTATTAAAAAACGTACTTTTTTTCTAATATGTACTGTACGTTTTGCTATATAATTAAAGACACAGGCTGTCATCTTCTTTTCATATAAATAATCTCTTTTATTGACCTAATGGGCCTGCCGTAGTTGTTTGTTGTTATCTTTTGTATATAGTTTTGTTGTTTTTTTTTTGGTAGTTTATAATGTTTGTTGTTTTTCAATTCTGCATATTTATTTTAATACCATCGTGAGATACTCTACGTGAAGGTCGGTTGGCATTTGCAATGATGTCATTTTGGTAGTGTTTTCTAAAGTAGTTTTTAGTTATTTTTCAGCATTTTTCTTTATAAATTTTTATTTTGTTTTATTTTCTGTATATTTTCGTGATGCCACTCACCGCCAAACACGTTGTAACTGACAGATATTTAAAAAAAAAACTAACAAAATCGCTTTATTTATAAATACTTCTTCTTGCTCATTCTTTATTTGGGGGAAAGAAGTAATAGCATTCAAATTATGTCAATATTGTGTTAATATTACTATTTCTAATGACTGTTTTCATTACTTGACGATATGTATTTGTTGTGTTTATTTACTTTTATATCGATTTATCCGTTTTACACGAAACATTCCTATATATAGAATCATTCCAAACAAATTATACATTCAAATTTATATAGATAATACTGTCAATATTGTCATCATGCTTGTGACAACAGTAGCCTGACTGGTCACTGTTTGTAAACATTTTGAAATATTTTTGTATTCAAATATTGTTTTAAAACACAATTTAATGTGACGCATTTAGCACTTTAACGGATATTAGTTTAAATATTAATTGATTTTGCCGCAAAAAGTGTTAATTTGTTTTTCAAAATTCTACTTTTCAGTTTCATATCTCTTCTTCTTAAAGTTATTTCGAATATCTATTATTTCTTATATCTATTTTTAAATAATTTTTCTAACTTTGAAATAGAAAAGGAATTAAAAAATGCTGATTTTCGAATAGGTACTTTTCAAATGCTTAACGTTACCACCCTTTTTGGTCCATTTTTTGAAAAATCTTAAAATTTTCATTAAAATTAGTTTAGCCGTTTAAAAATTTCCAATTAGAATTTAGAAAAATTTTATTTTATGCACAAGAGAACAGCGCTGACAACAGCATCGGTTCTTGAAACATAGCTGGGTTAATTTACATTCACTCAAATCAAATTTATTCGTTTACGAAGTACCTATTTACCTAGCATTTCTAATCTAAGTATATTGCGCCGCGGCTAGGGAAAGTTTGTGCCAGTTCCCACTCCCCTTCATTATAAAAACTTCGCAAGGTGTCCTCAGTGAACCACTTAACCTGGGTGTTATCGTAGAATTTATCCTAAATAAAAGCTTCAACAAACGTTGTTTAAAAAAAAACTTTTAAACCCAAGATAACTGAAACTTCACTCCGAAACGACCCAAATCATACTCGACCGTAGATTATCGGCCGACAAAGTCGGCTGTACCCGATTATGTTGATGACCTAGTAACCAGTAAAGTTTCATTTCAGAATGTTTTGCCATTTCATTCAAAGATGTTCGAAATTTAGTGTAACCCCTTAGAGGAGCGTGACTCTCGATATAGATTCGAAAATAGGAGTCGTATACCCGATAAAACCTGAGTCAGTTTTAATTTTTAATGTTTAATCCTGTATCTTTAGACTTTTATGGAAAATTTAAGAAATCCGAAATTTATATTACTAAAAATTTAAGATTGAAGAAATTTAGGTTAGGTTACACCTAAGCCGCTATCGGGAATGTTGGGCGCTCTTTTACATGAAAAGAATTAACACCCATGCTCATAAACTTAGTTTCCTGGATATAGTTCCCTAGAATTCACCAATCAGTGTTACCAGGGAATGTAATATCTGGAAGATATTCCAAGATATTTTAATCTAATTTCGATGAAAACCTGACATTGACAGAACAAATATTGCAGTTAATTATTTTCAATTGCATAAGTTTTTATGAAGAAACTTCTGCCGATTTACAATTTTTAATAAAAAAAAAGAATTTTAATGAAAAATTTAAGTTTTCACTGGTTATTTTCTCTATTGGGCCATAATATTTAAGGAACTAGATTCGATTTAAGATTTTTATATACAATAACATTGTTTCCAAATTATATACCTTCTTTACTAAGTATTCGATATGTATTCAAAAATTGAGGCTTAATGTTGTTTTTGGGTCTGTCACATTTCGTTTTGAAAATGGTGATTCTCTTCATATATATTTCAGAATTACACTTTATTGTGAAATTCGATCAACAAAAACAAACATTCAATAGAAAGTTCACATAAACCACTGTACACTGCCATAAGATCATTATTATTTGAAAGATCATCATAATCAGCGTAATTGCACTTATCATAATTACCAGGTGCTCAGTAAAACAAAAACACAATCATTCACTTCTTCCTAGATTGAAGAAACGAAAGGGGGAGGGTGTATGCATTAATTTAGAAAAAAAGTGAAGTGTCTAAAAAATATTTTAAACAAAAATGTAAATTTCAGAATAAAATTTGAATTGAATTTATTATTGTTGTTATTGTTAATAAAAATAAATCTGATTGTACATATATAAAAATAAATAGAAATGTTTCCAACAAACTAGTACTACGACTCTGCACTTCATTTTATGACGCTTGATTTTTTTTCAGCTTTTTGTTTAACCGAAAATATTTAAATTGTAATTTGTTTATTTGGTTTTATTTCGAACGTATGTATTTTCATACATATTTCAGTCATAAATCTTTAATTGCTTGTTTTACGGAATGCTAATTAATAATACATTTATTTTTGTATTTGTGTTCTAATAATTGAAATTGTGAGTTGAAGCTGCTTAACGAATATTTTTATTTTAAAGTGTGACGTAGTACAGTTTTTTTTTTTTAATGTAGACTTTACACAGTTGCCTGAGACATATTCAAATTTGCATATAAAATATGTTGTATTGAATAAATTATAAAGTTTTATATTTAAGATTAGTGATTTTTAAATGATTTATTTCAAGCTAGTTTCTCTTAATACGTTAATATAGTTTAAATTTATGACAGTCGCTCTATTAAAGAAAGCTACCCTCTGGAACGTATAAGTCTATTTACTTCTTCTTGAGTGATTCAATGTTAAATTTGTCTGGAAATTGTTTGTTCATTCATTTAATTACTTCCTGTTGACCTAGTTCTAGTTCAGTTCTAGTTCTGTTCTAGTTCAGTTCTAGTTCTGTTCTAGTTCAGTTCTAGTTCAGTTCTAGTTCAGTTCTAGTTCAGTTCAAGTTCAGTTCTAGATCAGCTCTAGTTCAGTTCTTGGTTAGTTCTTGTTCAGTTCTAGTTCAGTTCTAGTTCAGTTCTAGTTCAGTTCTAGTTCTAGTTCAGTTCTAGTTCAGTTCTAGTTCAGTTCTAGTTCAGTTCTAGTTCAGTTCTAGTTCAGTTCTAGTTCAGTTCTAGTTCAGTTCTAGTTCAGTTCTAGTTCAGTTCTAGTTCAGTTCTAGTTCAGTTCTAGTTCAGTTCTAGTTCAGTTCTAGTTCAGTTCTAGTTCAGTTCTAGTTCAGTTCTAGTTCAGTTCTAGTTCAGTTCTAGTTCAGTTCTAGTTCAGTTCTAGTTCAGTTCTAGTTCAGTTCTAGTTCAGTTCTAGTTCAGTTCTAGTTCAGTTCAGTTCTAGTTCAGTTCTAGTTCAGTTCAGTTCAGTTCTAGTTCAGTTCTAGTTCAGTTCTAGTTCAGTTCTAGTTCAGTTCTAGTTCAGTTCTAGTTCAGTTCTAGTTCAGTTCTAGTTCAGTTCTAGTTCAGTTCTAGTTCAGTTCTAGTTCAGTTCAGTTCAGTTCTAGTTCAGTTCTAGTTCAGTTCTAGTTCAGTTCTAGTTCAGTTCTAGTTCAGTTCTAGTTCAGTTCTAGTTCAGTTCTAGTTCAGTTCTAGTTCAGTTCTAGTTCAGTTCTAGTTCAGTTCTAGTTCAGTTCTAGTTCAGTTCTAGTTCAGTTCTAGTTCAGTTCTAGTTCAGTTCTAGTTCAGTTCTAGTTCAGTTCTAGTTCAGTTCTAGTTCAGTTCTAGTTCAGTTCTAGTTCAGTTCTAGTTCAGTTCTAGTTCAGTTCTAGTTCAGTTCTAGTTCAGTTCTAGTTCAGTTCTAGTTCAGTTCTAGTTCAGTTCTAGTTCAGTTCTAGTTCAGTTCTAGTTCAGTTCTAGTTCAGTTCAGTTCTAGTTCAGTTCTAGTTCAGTTCTAGTTCAGTTCTAGTTCAGTTCTCAGTTCAGTTCTAGTTCAATTCCAGTTCAGTTCTAGTTCAATTCTAGTTCAGTTCTAGTTCAGTTCTAGTTCAGTTCTAGTTCAGTTCTAGTTCAGTTCTAGTTCAGTTCTAGTTCAGTTCTAGTTCAGTTCTAGTTCAGTTCTAGTTCAGTTCTAGTTCAGTTCTAGTTCAGTTCTAAGTTCAGTTCTAGTTCAGTTCTAGTTCAGTTCTAGTTCAGTTCTAGTTCAGTTCTAGTTCAGTTCTAGTTCAGTTCTAGTTCAGTTCTAGTTCAGTTCTAGTTCAGTTCTAGTTCAGTTCTAGTTCAGTTCTAGTTCAGTTCTAGTTCAGTTCTAGTTCAGTTCTAGTTCAGTTCTAGTTCAGTTCTAGTTCAGTTCTAGTTCAGTTCTAGTTCAGTTCTAGTTCAGTTCTAGTTCAGTTCTAGTTCAGTTCTAGTTCAGTTCTAGTTCAGTCTAGTTCAGTTCTAGTTCAGTTCTAGTTCAGTTCTAGTTCAGTTCTAGTTCAGTTCTAGTTCAGTTCTAGTTCAGTTCTAGTTCAGTTCTAGTTCAGTTCTAGTTCAGTTCTAGTTCAGTTCTAGTTCAGTTCTAGTTCAGTTCTAGTTCAGTTCTAGTTCAGTTCTAGTTCAGTTCTAGTTCAGTTCTAGTTCAGTTCTAGTTCAGTTCTAGTTCAGTTCTAGTTCAGTTCTAGTTCAGTTCTAGTTCAGTTCTAGTTCAGTTCTAGTTCAGTTCTAGTTCAGTTCTAGTTCAGTTCTAGTTCAGTTCTAGTTCAGTTCTAGTTCAGTTCTAGTTCAGTTCTAGTTCAGTTCTAGTTCAGTTCTAGTTCAGTTCTAGTTCAGTTCTAGTTCAGTTCTAGTTCAGTTCTAGTTCAGTTCTAGTTCAGTTCTAGTTCAGTTCTAGTTCAGTTCTAGTTCAGTTCTAGTTCAGTTCTAGTTCAGTTCTAGTTCAGTTCTAGTTCAGTTCTAGTTCAGTTCTAGTTCAGTTCTAGTTCAGTTCTAGTTCAGTTCTAGTTCAGTTCTAGTTCAGTTCTAGTTCAGTTCTAGTTCAGTTCTAGTTCAGTTCTAGTTCAGTTCTAGTTCAGTTCTAGTTCAGTTCTAGTTCAGTTCTAGTTCAGTTCTAGTTCAGTTCTAGTTCAGTTCTAGTTCAGTTCTAGTTCAGTTCTAGTCAGTTCTAGTTCAGTTCTAGTTCAGTTCTAGTTCAGTTCTAGTTCAGTTCTAGTTCAGTTCTAGTTCAGTTCTAGTTCAGTTCTAGTTCAGTTCTAGTTCAGTTCTAGTTCAGTTCTAGTTCAGTTCTAGTCAGTTCTAGTTCAGTTCTAGTTCAGTTCTAGTTCAGTTCTAGTTCAGTTCTAGTTCAGTTCTAGTTCAGTTCTAGTTCAGTTCTAGTTCAGTTCTAGTTCAGTTCTAGTTCAGTTCTAGTTCAGTTCTAGTTCAGTTCTAGTTCAGTTCTAGTTCAGTTCTAGTTCAGTTCTAGTTCAGTTCTAGTTCAGTTCTAGTTCAGTTCTAGTTCAGTTCTAGTTCAGTTCTAGTTCTAGTTCAGTTCTAGTTCAATTCTAGTTCAGTTCTAGTTCAGTTCTAGTTCAGTTCTAGTTCAGTTCTAGTTCAGTTCTAGTTCAGTTCTAGTTCAGTTCTAGTTCAGTTCTAGTTCAGTTCTAGGTCAGTTCTAGTTCAGTAAAAACAATGTGAGGAATTGGTTTTTTCTCAATACTCAATACTTCTCAACTAGAATTTTGCACTAATATTTCTCCTCTATTTATTTTAGAATTTTAGAAGACCGTGATCCTGAATATCAGAAACTTGCTGTCAAAGGTCTAATTGGCAGTTCAAAGCGTGTACTCTCTGGTACTAAAAATGAAGAAAAGATTCAATCCATCAAAGAAGGTGTTAAAATACTAGAAGATTTCCTAGAGAAATTCGAAACTGAAAATCTCATTAAAAACAACAGAGCCTATTTGGCATACAATGTTATAGAACAATTACCCCAGCCAGAAGATGCTTTACAGGCAGAATTCCTTAAAGCCTATGGTGGTCCTAAGGCTAAGGGTAATTACAAACATTTGCGCACTATGTTCCCTGCCGATGATGACTCCACTTCGTGGGATATTATACGTAATAGAAATATTGCCAAATTGTTAGCAAAACTTAAGGAAGAAGATGCTAAACTGTTCGATGATGCTGGTAAACCCTCCGAAATACACATGCAATTGATACACTGGGCCTATAGTCCACAACCGGATAAGGTTAAAAGTTATGTGGGTACATTGAAAAAGGCTACCCCACCACCAGAACCCAAAAAGGCAGAGAAACGTAAATGTGAAGAATCAGCTTCTTCTGGTTCCGGTTCCGGTTCGGCTTCGGCTTCGGAAGGTAGTGAGAAGGAAGAAGAGAATGGTGAATCTCCTGAAAAGAAGGCTAAGACTTCTTAAATGTAATTAATGTATTTTGCGTTCCATACCAAGCCATTTATTATAGTAGTACTTACAAATAAATAGTTTTAATTTAAAAAAGAAATTTAAGTTAAAAGGGTATTTTCACAAAAGATTTAGAGATAAATCAAAGGGTCTTTAATATGCACTAAACAAAGTGTTTAACCTTTAACTTTGTACAACACTCCGAAATTTATTTGTGTCGGGTGTTTAAACAAAAAGAAAAATTGTTGTAATAAAATTCATTTAAGGTATTCAAGTCCTAAAGGTTTGTTGAAATAAAAGTTAGAAAACTGAAACCTTTAAGTCCTTTAAATTGTATTTGTATCTCGTATATATTGTTCAGTTATATTTTTTATGAATATTGTTTAATTAACTACTTATGAGTGTGTTTACATACATATGTATAATAAATATATACAATAATACATTTTCTACAATTACAAATACAACACTATTACAAATCGTTATCATATCAATCAATTAACATCTGTTTTATTTTATTTCCTCAATTAAAATTTACCATAAAACAATTGTTCATGATGTTTTGCTCCCGTCACATGGCTGAGCGCATTTCTTTCTCTGTTGGCTTCCTCCTCTAATGAGGAGCTTGCTGTTATAGTATCTCTTGTTATAAGACTAGAATCTACGTTTGTTTTACCGGCTGAGTTGGGTGAACCTAGTAAATGATGATGATGGTGATGACTGAGATGTTGCTGTTGATGATGTGGAAGCTGTTGATGATCATTTTTAGCGGCTGTGGCAGTATTACCCAAATGTCCATACGCCATATTGAAAAGGGCCTCGGGATCGCAAACAAAACGATATACATAACGTTCTCCGTTTACTTTTTGCATAATGCCTTTTTCATAATAATAACGTAGACTACGCGATAATTTGTCGTAATTCATGGCGGGTCGATTTTTCTGTATACCCCAACGCCGTGCCACCTCCTCGGGTTCGATGAGTTTAAACTCCATCCCACGCCCAGTCCAGGCGATGCAACTCGAGCTGTGAGGAAGACAAAGTTTTAACTAGATATTTAGAGAATGAAAGTTGGAAAAATATCCGGCGAACTTTTTCCAGTTCAATTCTAGTTCTAATCTACTTCTCGTTTAGTTATTGTTCAGTTCTAGTTCAGTTCTGGTTTAGTTATAGTTCAGTTCTAGTTCAGTTCTAGTTCAGTTCTAGTTCAGTTCTAGTTCTGTTCTAGTTCTGTTCTAGTTCTGTTCTAGTTCTGTTCTAGTTCTGTTCTAGTTCTGTTCTAGTTCTGTTCTAGTTCTGTTCTAGTTCTGTTCTAGTTCTGTTCTAGTTCTGTTCTAGTTCTGTTCTAGTTCAGTTCTAGTTCTGTTCTAGTTCTGTTCTAGTTCTGTTCTAGTTCTGTTCTAGTTCTGTTCTAGTTCTGTTCTAGTTCTGTTCTAGTTCTGTTCTAGTTCTGTTCTAGTTCTGTTCTAGTTCTGTTCTAGTTCTGTTCTAGTTCTGTTCTAGTTCTGTTCTAGTTCTGTTCTAGTTCTGTTCTAGTTCTGTTCTAGTTCTGTTCTAGTTCTGTTCTAGTTCTGTTCTAGTTCTGTTCTAGTTCTGTTCTAGTTCTGTTCTAGTTCTGTTCTAGTTCTGTTCTAGTTCTGTTCTAGTTCTGTTCTAGTTCTGTTCTAGTTCTGTTCTAATTCAGTTTTAGTACTGTTCTAGTTCAGTTTCATATCAGGTTTGGCTTCCATTACTTACTTCGTGGTCGGTTCGTCCAGTAAAGCCACCAAAAATTGCCACAGTTGTAGAGAACCTCTGCGCTGACTAACTGTATGACTTGTCGTAATATTATTATTCGAGGCATATAAACTTTCTAATTTGAAATCTGTATCTGTAGAAGACACCGCTGTTGAGGAATCCACACCACTGCCAGGCCTCAGAGTATAAGTAGATGATATGGCGGAATTATAAGGATTTTCATATTTGATATCAACTTCAGTTGTAGTGGATACCGGAGTCAATGCCAATGATGGGGTTAATTCTCCCGCAGACCTTATACCATACGCTGTTGGCGTCTGACCATTGTATTGATGATGATAGACGGAAGGCGAATGACTGAACTTGAAGGCCGATGAGTGAGGACTTAAATGAGCTTGATGATGGTGAAGATTTGTGTTTTGAGCATGTTGATGATGATGATGGTGAGCGAGGTGATGAGGATGTGGATGAGTGGTGTGAGGATGATGATTGCTTAGATGCGTAGTGGTAGAATCGGGATGTTCACTTTTGGTATTATGATAATGTTGGCCAAACTGTAGGGATGACGAAACTCCGTTGTTGTTACAAAAATTGGGATCTGGAATAGAGTAACAGAAAGAGTTGAATTTTGTTTTTAAATTGATTTCAAATAAAAAAAAATTAATTTTCAAAATTATAAAGCGTTAAATCTGTGTCAGATTAGGCAAATATTTTCAGTATATTTAATTCTGAGATTTTTTACAGAGGAAACAATAATACTTTATACAAAACTATGCTGCTTAATTGGGATGAAAATAGATTTCATTTTAAAAAGTCCTTGAGACTTAGTTTGTTAGAATCCTAGTCATATTCTATGTTTGTTTATGAAACTCTTTACTTTGTTTACACTCATATCTAATAATGTTGTTCTTGTTTGTTTATCTATTATTGTTGTTATTCACACATCAGCCCTTTTATGTATATTTTGTTGTTTTTAATGTTAAACATGTTGATATTTACCGCCTGTAACAACTCAGCATTAATATCCTTAAAGCTAAATGACTAAAAACAAATAGCAACAAAATAGCAATGGATATAAATTAAATATAAACTTAATTTTAATTCCCACAACATTAACATCCATTTAACAACAAAAAATCTACTACAACAACACCAGCAGAAAAGGATGATGTATCCTTTTCATCAACGCACAGTGGGGCAGAATGGAAATTTTTTGGAAATAAATCTGGCATTTCTAAACGGCTGATCCGATCGGGATAAAATTTGGCGTGAGCGTAGCCAAGGAGTATTCGAGTTTAAGTTTTGAAGATGAACCCTGCAGATGCCCCAGGGACGGCGCTGTGGCGGCTCAAAGTAGGGTACCTACGACATGTAAAATTTTTAAACTCGTGCCATTTTTTTGTTTTTCACCCAAATACAAAGATTTTTATATTTTGTGAAAGCGCTCGAATGAATCGAAAGTGAATGAATCCCGATCGGATCAGCCGTTTAGAAATGCCAGATTTATTTCCAAAAAATTTCCATTCTGCCCCACTGTGCAACGTCAATGTTCGCTTTTTTCTCTTTGCCCGTAAAATGTAATAAAATTCACTCAACATAGTTTAAATTATTCAACAGTCTACCTGCATAATCTATGAACAAGTGTTGAGAGTGGAAAAGTGACTGAATGGAGAAAACAACAACAACAATTATTAAAATACAACAATAACAACTATATTAACATCATTGATATTGTTGCTACTGCTTTAAAAGGGGGAGTTTATAAGGATAATTTCCCCTTCTCTTTTTGAACACAGAAAATCCTCTTTTTTGTGTTTTTTGTTTTGTTTTTGCAAATGAAACTGAAAATAAGGTTAAATATTGCGTAAACATTCCCATAGGATTGTAAACAATATACACAAAAAATAAGTGTGTGAGTGCTTTCGAATGAGAGACGCGTTGGTGGGGGTTTTGATAAACAAGGGGTTGTTAACTACATATCTACTGTATGAATTGCATGTTGGATGAATAGAATTAAATGTGGGTTTGCTGCTGTTGCGACTACTGTCTGGTTTATAAAAACATACAATTATTTGTTAATTTTTGAAGGGACAGTAGTTCGAAGATTAAAAATAAGAAAAGACAAATTTCAACTAAAAATTTTAAGTTCCATTTAAAGTGTGCACTGATTATCGTTTTAAAGATTGGATATTATTAGGATTCGAATTCCTAGACTCGATGATAAAGTAAAGTTGGTTGGGCGAAACTAGACTATATACTGGACTATAAATTAGACTATAGACTAGACTATTGTATAGACTGTAGACTAGACTATAGACTAGACTATATACTGGACTATAAATTAGACTATAGACTAGACTATTGTATAGACTGTAGATTAGACTATAGACTAGACTATAGACTAGACTATAGACTAGACTATAGACTAGACTATAGACTAGACTATAGACTAAACTATAGACTAGACTATAGACTAGACTATAGACTAGACTATAGACTAGACTATAGACTAGACTATAGACTAAACTATAGACTAGACTATATACTAGACTATAGACTAGACTATAGACTAGACTATAGACTAAACTATAGACTAGACTATAGACTGGACTAGACTAGACTATAGACTAGACTATAGACTAGACTAGACTAGACTATAGACTAGACTAGACTATAGACTAGACTATAGACTAGACTATAGACTAGACTATAGACTAGACTATAGACTAGACTATAGACTAGACTATAGACTAGACTATAGACTACACTATAGACTAGACTGTAGACTAGCCTATAGACTAGACTATAGACTAGACTATAGACTAGACTATAGACTAGACTATAGACTAGACTATAGACTAGACTATAGACTAGACTATAGACTAGACTATAGACTAGACTATAGACTAGACTATAGACTAGACTATAGACTAGACTATAGACTAGACTATAGACTAGACTATAGACTAGACTATAGACTAGACTATAGACTAGACTATAGACTAGACTATAGACTAGACTATAGACTAGACTATAGACTAGACTATAGACTAGACTATAGACTAGACTATAGACTAGACTATAGACTAGACTATAGACTAGACTATAGACTAGACTATAGACTAGACTATAGACTAGACTATAGACTAGACTACTAGACTAGACGATAGACTAGTACTATAGACTAGACTATAGACTAGGACTATAGACTCGACTATAGACTAGACTATAGACGAGACGAGAGACCTAGGACTATAGACTAGACTATAGATAGACTATAGACTAGGACTATAGACTAGACTATAGACTAGACTATAGACAGGACTAATAAGACTAACTATGACTAGCTATAGATAGGACTATAGACTAACTATAGACTAGACTATAGACTAGACTATAGACTACTATAGACTAGACTATAGACCTAGACTATAGACTAGACTATATACTAGACTATAGACTAGACTATGACAGACTATAGACTAGACTATAGACTAGACTATAGACTAGACTATATACTAGACTATAGACTAGACTATAGACTAGACTATAGACTGACTATAGACTAGACTATAGACTATACTAAGACCTATACTTATAGACTAGACTATAGACAGAACTATAACTAGACTATAGACTAGACTATCACTAGACTATGACTAGACTATAGACTAGACTATAGACTAGATTATAGACTAAACTATAGACTGTACTATAGAACTAAGACTATAGACTAGACCTGCAGACTAGCCTTTTTCTGTAGTACAAAGAGTATATTTATAACATTGACCCATAAATATACATATGTATGTGTGTATTTTTATTTACACTAAAAAATGTTTTTCTATCTATGTACCACTGTATCACTAGCTGATGTGAGTTTTATTACAAAGATATTTCAAAATATATAAATCTCCATATCCTTACATCATACAGAAGAAAATTTATTTTGTTGTTAAATTTTACATATTTTAACAATAAGACACTTTATTTAACATTGAATTTTTAAACAATTTTGTTTCTTTTTTACTTCATCTAAAAAAATAAGATTTGATTATCATCTGTTGCTTGTTAGATAATAAATAGATTTTAAAGATTGATTTATCTCGGTATTTTTTTGACTCCATTGACTCGGTATTATTGCATTAGTATGCAAGTAGGTAGTTAGTGGTTTATTATGACAACAACACACTCTATCCTGTTCAATAAAGTTGCTGATGAATCAATAAGACGTTCCTGTGTCGGATGGGGGGAAGATTTTTGGCATACAGTATAATAATCATAACCTGTCAATTGGATTAGTTTAAGAAATAAATTGTGCGCGATATTTTCATTTAATTTTCTTTCATATTCAATTTGTTTGTTTAGCGAGGCGCGCGTACGTTTTGCTTAATTTTTTATATATATTTTTAAGCAAAACATGAAAAATATTAAAATTTAATAAAAACAAATTGAATTATTGGTTGGCTCACTGGCTGGCTGGTAGGTTTTTCTTCTGTTCAAGGTGTTAAGAAGGAAGAGTAAGAGTGTTTTAAAATAGGGAGTGTGGCAAAATGAAATGTTTCTAATGTCGAAAATTATGTTACAGAATTTTTCTTTTAAAAGAAGTTCTGTTCTTAAGTCTTAAGGTCATAAATTTTGAAAATTTTTCTTTAATATTAAAATAAATGAACAAACAAAACATTTGAAATTAAACGATATTGTTGGTTTAACTTTTTTTGAATTATTATTCATAGATGTTGTTATTTTAAACCACTTAAAATCTTACCATCATCGTTTTTCTTTAAAATCCCTGCAGGTGGTGATGATGGAAATCTAAAAAAAAAAACAGCCACAAAAAGGAGAGAGAGAATAGAGAAGCAATATTATTAAAAAAACACAATAATAACAAATCAGCAAATAAAAATTGTTTAAAAATCGTTTAAAATCCCCATAAAAATAACTTTAAGATTTTGCCCAAATTGATACAAAAAGAAAATTAAAGGTTACATTAAAATTCAATAGCTCATACCCTAAAATTAGATTCCCCTTGTTGCTTTAAGTCTAAAAAAAACTTACCTGTAACAGTATGGATGTGTCACAGCTGGAATGTCGAAAAAAGATGATGCTCTTTCATGACGCACTCCTTTGACATTTACTGTAAAAGAAAAGAAAAACAAGATTTTCCATAAATAAGTTTCAGAACTTTTATTTGGGGGAAAATTATGCTTCAACCTCATAGATTATCTATTAAATACTATTAAATATCTTAAGTAACACAACAGGAGTCATAAATATTCTTGGAATAAAGAATATCTCAACATCATAATTTATTTTCAATTTTCAAAAAACCACTTCTTTGGTATTACATACTTCATGCAAGTTTTAGTTGTAATAATAATTTTCTTGTTTAACATTGTTGCTTTTGTTTGGAGTTGATTGTGGGAATTATTTTCATATGGGAGGAAGTTCTTTTTTATTTTATAATATTTCAATAACAGTGAACGAATGTCAATATTTGCAGAATATCTTAAATACAAACAAATACATATAAAAACTCAAACATTTAGTCTGACAATGTTTATTGAAAAAGTCAATAAGCTCCGGGTCATAGGGCGTTATGCTAAAGAAAACTAATTGTTTTGAACAACATAGTTTATTAAATTTATAAGATAAATAAAAAATATTAAAAAAGGGAAATTAAAAAAGTTCGTGGATAACTGAAATAGAACTGGATTAGAACTGAACTAAACTGAACTAGAACTGAACTAGAACTGAACTAGAAGACTGAACTAGAACTGAACTAGAACTGAACTAGAACTGACTAGAACTGAACTAGAACTGAACTAGAACTGAACTAGAACTGAACTAGAACTAGAACTGAACTAGAACTGAACTAGAACTGAACTAGAACTGAACTAGAACTGAACTAGAACTGAACTAGAACTGAACTAGAACTGAACTAGAACTGAACTAGAACTGAAACTAGAACTGAACTAGAACTGAACTAGACTGAACTAGAACTGAACTAGAACTGAACTAGAACTGAACTAGAACTGAACTAGAACTGAACTAGAACTGAACTAGAACTGACTAACTGAACTAGAACTGAACTAGAACTGAACTAGAACTGAACTAGAACTGAACTAGAACTGAACTAGAACTGAACTAGAACTGAACTAGAACTGAACTAGAACTGAACTAGAACTGAACTAGAACTGAACTAGAACTGAACTAGAACTGAACTAGAACTGAACTAGAACTGAACTAGAACTGAACTAGAACTGAACTAGAACTGAACTAGAACTGAACTAGAACTGAACTAGAACTGAACTAGAACTGAACTAGAACTGAACTAGAACTGAACTAGAACTGAACTAGAACTGAACTAGAACTGAACTAGAACTGAACTAGAACTGAACTAGAACTGAACTAGAACTGAACTAGAACTGAACTAGAACTGAACTAGAACTGAACTAGAACTGAACTAGAACTGAACTAGAACTGAACTAGAACTGAACTAGAACTGAACTAGAACTGAACTAGAACTGAACTAGAACTGAACTAGAACTGAACTAGAACTGAACTAGAACTGAACTAGAACTGAACTAGAACTGAACTAGAACTGAACTAGAACTGAACTAGAACTGAACTAGAACTGAACTAGAACTGAACTAGAACTGAACTAGAACTGAACTAGAACTGAACTAGAACTGAACTAGAACTGAACTAGAACTGAACTAGAACTGAACTAGAACTGAACTAGAACTGAACTAGAACTGAACTAGAACTGAACTAGAACTGAACTAGAACTGAACTAGAACTGAACTAGAACTGAACTAGAACTGAACTAGAACTGAACTAGAACTGAACTAGAACTGAACTAGAACTGAACTAGAACTGAACTAGAACTGAACTAGAACTGAACTAGAACTGAACTAGAACTGAACTAGAACTGAACTAGAACTGAACTAGAACTGAACTAGAACTGACTAGAACTGAACTAGAACTGAACTAGAACTGAACTAGAACTGAACTAGAACTGAACTAGAACTAGAACTGAACTAGAACTGAACTAGAACTGAACTAGAACTGAACTAGAACTGAACTAGAACTGAACTAGAACTGAACTAGAACTGACTAGAACTGAACTAGAACTGAACTAGAACTGAACTAGAACTGAACTAGAACTGAACTAGAACTGAACTAGAACTGAACTAGAACTGAACTAGAACTGAACTAGAACTGAAACTAGAACTGAACTAGAACTGAACTAGAACTGAACTAGAACTGAACTAGAACTGAACTAGAACTGAACTAGAACTGAACTAGAACTGAACTAGAACTGAACTAGAACTGAACTAGAACTGAACTAGAACTGAACTAGAACTGAACTAGAACTGAACTAGAACTGAACTAGAACTGAACTAGAACTGAACTAGAACTGAACTGAACTAGAACTGAACAGAAGAACTAAACTGAACTAGAACTGAACTAGAACTGAACTAGAACTGAACTAGAACTAGAACTGAACTAACTGAACTAGAACTAGAACTGAACTAGAACTGAACTAGAACTGAACTAGAACTGAACTAGAACTGAACTAGAACTGAACTAGAACTGAACTAGAACTGAACTAGAACTGAACTAGAACTGAACTAGAACTGAACTAGAACTAGAACTGAATTAGAACTGAACTACTGAACTAGAACTGAACTAGAACTGAACTAGAACTGAACTAGAACTGAACTAGAACTGAACTAGAACTGAACTAGAACTGAACTAGAACTGAACTAGAACTGAACTAGAACTGAACTAGAACTGAACTAGAACTGAACTAGAACTGAACTAGAACTGAACTAGAACTGAACTAGAACTGAACTAGAACTGAACTAGAACTGAACTAGAACTGAACTAGAACTGAACTAGAACTGAACTAGAACTGAACTGAACTAGAACTGAACTAGAACTGAACTAGAACTGAACTAGAACTGAACTAGAACTGAACTAGAACTGAACTAGAACTGAACTAGAACTGAACTAGAACTGAACTAGAACTGAACTAGAACTGAACTAGAACTGAACTAGAACTGAACTAGAACTGAACTAGAACTGAACTAGAACTGAACTAGAACTGAACTAGAACTGAACTAGAACTGAACTGAACTAGAACTGAACTAGAACTGAACTAGAACTGAACTAGAACTGAACTAGAACTGAACTAGAACTGAACTAGAACTGAACTAGAACTGAACTAGAACTGAACTAGAACTGAACTAGAACTGAACTAGAACTGAACTAGAACTGAACTAGAACTGAACTAGAACTGAACTAGAACTGAACTAGAACTGAACTAGAACTGAACTAGAACTGAACTAGAACTGAACTAGAACTGAACTAGAACTGAACTAGAACTGAACTAGAACTGAACTAGAACTGAACTAGAACTGAACTAGAACTGAACTAGAACTGAACTAGAACTGAACTAGAACTGAACTAGAACTGAACTAGAACTGAACTAGAACTGAACTAGAACTGAACTAGAACTGAACTAGAACTGAACTAGAACTGAACTAGAACTGAACTAGAACTGAACTAGAACTGAACTAGAACTGAACTAGAACTGAACTAGAACTGAACTAGAACTGAACTAGAACTGAACTAGAACTGAACTAGAACTGAACTAGAACTGAACTAGAACTGAACTAGAACTGAACTAGAACTGAACTAGAACTGAACTAGAACTGAACTAGAACTGAACTAGAACTGAACTAGAACTGAACTAGAACTGAACTAGAACTGAACTAGAACTGAACTAGAACTGAACTAGAACTGAACTAGAACTGAACTAGAACTGAACTAGAACTGAACTAGAACTGAATTAGAACTGAACTAGAACTGAATTAGAACTGAACTAGAACTGAACTAGAACTGAACTAGAACTGAACTAGAACTGAACTAGAACTGAACTAGAACTGAACAAGAACTGAACTAGAACTGAACTAGAACTAGAACTGAACTGGAATTGAACTAGAACTACAACTGAGAATAAAATTGAAGTCAAAAACTCACCATTATATCTTGAATTTAAATAACTTTCCGTCGTACTTTCAATGCCAAATTTACCAATGGAAGAGGCAGAACTACTTGAGGGCAAAGCAGGAGCATACATAACAAATTCATCAGCTAATTGTTGATGAGGATGCGATGGCGTGTGATGGGCATGATGAACATACCATTGCTCTCTAGCTAGATCTAGAAAATAATACTGAAACGATCAAGAACAATTTGAAATTTAAATCTTTCCCTTCATCTACCTGTAGAAGATTGTAACGCTGTTACAGCGCTGGAAGACACTGATGATGATATCGAAATGGGTGTCATACAACAATGGGTTTTCTGTAAACTGCCATTCAAATGTAACTCATCATCATTATTGTTGTTATTGTTGCTGGTGGTCGGATCTATTAGATTGTGTCCATTTGTATTGTTATTGTTGCTGTTGGATGTTTGCAAATCAATGCATTTCTTTTTCTCTTGTGCACTGTTGTTGTTATTGTGCTGCTGCTGTTGGCTGTCTGTTGTGGAGCATATATTTTTATTAGCTGCGGCGGATGCTGAAGAGACATCACTTGTGGTATTCGATGAAAGGGTTGCTGATGATGAGGAATAGGAAGAGGCGCTGATAGGATTAACATTGTCAATGTGACGATTAAGGGTTTGATGTAAATTTTCCAGCACCAAATTGTTGTTGTTGCTCGAATTTGTATAGTCGGTCTGTGAAGGTTTTAGAAATACATTTTATTTGTTTAAACTTTAAAATTATTGATTTTTAGTGAGACATTTTATTTAGATTTTCTTTTAATTTTTAAGCAATTTGTTTGCTTTTTGTTTTAGAAAGGAAATAAATCAATTCGTAACAGGATGTAATCATAAACATAAGTAATAACATTTTCTTAAAGGATATTGTGGAATACCAAGACATTTTTTTTGGCAATTTGTGGGTAAAGTAATAGAGTTTCTATTTTTTTTAAAGGAAAACAACCCTTGCTAGTAAATTAATGCTGAAGATTTGAGTTAAAATTCTATTAAGGTGAGAAAAAAAAACTTGATTAGCGCAAAATTAGAAATAAATATTTTTTGTCGAATTAAATTTATCTTTAAATTGATAATTTATCGAAAATTTTCTAGATTTAAAAATAAAAATTTCTTGGCAAATCTTTAAATAGAGAGAATTTCTCTAAAGAGAAATTTATCAAAAATTCATTGTAAAAATATACTATTTTCAATAAAAAGAAATTTGTCTCATATTCTCCATAAAGAGATAATGTATTGAAAATTTTGTATAAAGAATCCTTTCTATTCTCATATTCTTATCAAAAAGAGTATTAATCGACCATTTTAATTAAAAAACTTTTCTTAAAAAAGAGAATGCATCGAAAATTCTCTTTAAAGAGAGGAAATTTGAAACATTTATTGAAAGAGACAATCTGTAGAATACTTTCTATAAAGAGAGAAAATATCAAAAATTCTCTTTAAGAGAAATTTTTTTGAAAATTCTCTTTAGGAGAGAATATATTAAAAACTCTAAAAATTACAAAAAAAAAATTTCATTATAAAGTGAATGCATCGAAAATTGAATTTAAAGAGAGGAATTATAGATAAATCTTTTGAAGGAGAGAATTTGTTTAACATTATCTATTGAAAGAGAGATATTAGCGAATATTCTCTTTTAAGAGAGAATTTATTGAAAAGAAAGAAAGGAATTATGGAAAATTCTATTGAAAAAGAGAATCTGTGAAACACTTTCTATAAAGAGAAAAATTATCAAAAATTTTCTTTAAAAGAGAATTCATTGAAAATTCTCTTTAGGAGAGAATTTATTAAAAACTCTAAAAAGTACAAAAAAATTCTCTTTATAAAAAGAATGCATCTAAAATTGTATTTAAGGAGAGGAATTATGGATAAATCTTTTAAAGGACAGAATTTGTTTAACATTATCTATTGAAAGAGAGAAATTTGTTCATATTATCTTTTAAGAGAGAATTTATTGAAAACTCTTTATAAAGTGAGACCGATAACTTATCGAAAAATTTTTATGGAGATAAAGTATATCAAAAATCCTCTTTGAGAAAAAATCCGTTTAAGAAAAGAATTTATAGAAATTTATTGAAAATTGTATTTGTAGAGATAGGAATTCTGGAAAAATCTCTTGAAGGAGAGAATTTCTTTAAAATTTTCTATTGAAAGAGAGAAATCAGTTCATATTCTCTTTTAAGAGAGAATTTATTGAAAACTCTTTAAAGAGACTGATAATTTATTGAAAAATTTTTATAGAAACAAAGTATATCAAAAATTATTTTTTAGAAATTTGAGAGAAATTGTTGAAAATACTTTTTAAAGAGAGCATTTATGTAAGTGGATTTACAAAAAACTTGTGGATTATTTACCAAGAGGAAGAGAATTTTTTTTATAGAGAAATTATCGAAAATTATCTTTAAAGTGAGAGTTGTTAAATTTTTTCTATAAAGAGAGAATTTATTGTAAACTTTCTTCAAAGTAAGATCGTAAATTTGTAAGAATTTCCCTACAAAGGAAAATTATGTATAAAAAGAGAGAATTTATTGAAAATTCTTATTAAAGGAAGAAAAACTAGAATTAATGAAAAATTGTCTATTGAGAGAGAGAATTTATGAAAATTTTCCATAAAGAGAGTTTTGGTCGAAAATTCTCTCTAAACTAAGAATTAGAGAGTATTCAAAAATTCTCTTCAAACAGAGAATAAAAGAGTAGTTGTGGGACAGTTCTGTCATATATTAGTAAAATTTCCTTCATTTGTATTAAATTAATTAGCACAACTTTTAGTTTTATCACTATTTTGCACATTCTCTTTCCATCTAGCTATTAGTTGTTGAAACAATGAAGGGTCACCAGATCACCTGGTGTGTGAACTAGTGTAAAACAAACTTGACGACACACATACTACTATTTATATGACATCTCGTAAACCTCCTTCTTTCTTGCTGTTACCAACAGTAGAACGCTGTTGGAAGAAATGAAAGCAAACTTGTGGAATTACTCTGGTGTTTGAGTTCAAGAAAATCGAGTTAATTAGTTTAACAGCTTTTAGATTTTCTAGAACACTACAAGTATTAAACAAATACACTACAAACAATCTGTTTATTTTTGTTAATAGTACTAAACAGACAATTGAAAGCAAAACTAAATGTTTTTGTTGTAAATTATTTGTATGACAAAGTGCTAGAAGGGCCAAAGTGTTGATATACATATATGAATGTATGTTGAGAGTGTGCGAATGCGTTTCTTTTGTTTTGACCTGTTGACGAAGAGTTGGCCAATTAAGTAATGAAGCTTAAAACAAACAATCAAGTTTAGAGTTTTTTTTGTTGTTTTTGGTATCAAGTGGTGTTGAAGAATACGAAGTGAAGTATGTATGAGAAAAGAAGTGTTTTGAAATAGTTGTATTGAAGAACTTGTATGATAAATGTTGAATGAATGAATGGAGTGTCATGTGTAGTTTTAATTGTGTCAATTTAATTGTATGTTTATATTGAGGTTTCAATATCATGACAACTATGTTATTTGTTTGTTTTTTTCTAAAAGTAATCAGGTCCAAAATAAGACGTGGTGGAAGAGTATTTATACCTATATTTTTTAGTTTAAGGGGAACATTTCACTTAACACTTAAGTGTGTGTTCGGTGAAATTTAATTCAAGAGTTAAAAACTAAAAGTAAATTGTGCTAATTATGTTTTTTAAAAAACATATTTAATTTTAATGATTGTTTTAAATTAAATACAATTGTTGTAGCTAAACAAATTAATTAAAGGCAATTGTTTTCATTAAATCTCAAATTACAATTAAATTGTCCGTCTGTGTGTCTTTTAAATTTTGTGTTAAAGACTTTGAAATATTTCATAAAAATGATTTGTTGTTTTTGTTTTAAAATCCAATCCAACCGACCAAAACTAATTCGTGATGTCACTTGATGCATGGTTAAATATTTTTTATTTGTAATTAGGGTTTTAAGTTTTTAGGTACAATTTCTCTATAAAAATACTCTATAGAGCGACTTCAAATTATTTAAAAAAGAGATTTTTTCGGAAATTCTCTATAAAGAGTGAATTTATACAAAATAAGACTTAGAATTAATCGCCAAAAATTTTCAATAAAAAAGATTTTGATTCAATTTTTTTTAATATAGAGATGATTTTTTCGAAATTTCTCTTTAAAGAGAGAATTTATAGAAAATATTCTATAAAAAGTTAATTTTCGCAATGTCTCTTTAAAAAGAGAATATATTGAAAATTAAATGAAAAAAAATTACAGAAAATTTTCTTGAAAAAATTTAAATTTCTCTTAAAAAATGTTTTAGAAATAAATTCTCTTAAAAGAGAGAAAAAAAAAATCAAAAATTTTCTTAAAATCAAGAATTGATACAAAATTCTCTAAGAAAATAGATTTGATTAAAAAATCTATAAAAGGATAGAAATAATCGAGAATTCTCTTTAATTTAACGAAAATTCTCTTAAAAGAGCAAACTTTATATACAATTTTCTTAAAAAGAGAATTATTTTAGTAGAGAGAAAAACAAAAATTCTCTTAAAAGGTAAAATTAATCGAAAATTCTCTTTAAAGAATAAAACTGATCAAAAATTTTCTGCAATCGTGAATTCTCTTTAATCGGAATTTCTCTTTAATGAAGGATTAAATATACAATTCTGTTAAAATAAAGAATTTATCCTAGTTCTTAAATTAAAATTCTCTTTAAAGGAGAAATTAATGGAAAATACTCTTAAAATAAAGAATTTTTCGCGAATTCTTTAATTAAGTTTGTTAGCAATCCTCTTTAAAAAGAGAATTGATCGAGAATTATCAAAAGGCTAGAAATTATAAATAATTTTCATCAAAGAAAGAATTGATCTTTCTCTTTATATCAAAATATCTTTTAAAAGAGAGAATTGATCGAGAATTCTCTTAAAGAAAAAAAAAAAAGCTTTTTAAGGAATTTTTTTGTAAAAGGGGAATTGATCGAACATATTAGTTTAAAGAGAGAATTGCTCGAGTATTCTCTTTTAAAAGAAAACGAATATACTCTTATAAAAGAGTGTAGATCGAGAATTCTCTTAAAAGAAAGAAAAGGAAATTCTTAAAGAGAGATTTGATTAAAATTCTCTTAAAAGGGAGAATTTATTGAAATTATTATGAATTCTCTTTAAAGAAGAAACTAAAAGAAAATTCTATTAAACCAAATAATTTATCGCGAATTTCTTTTAAAGAGGGAATTGAGAGAGAGAATTCTTTAAAAAGAGAAAGTTTATTCGAAGTTCTTGTAAATGGGAGAAATATTTTCTTAAAGAAGTGTAAGAGTAAAATTTGTTAGAAATTTTTTTTAAAGAGGTAATAAAACAAGAATAACCCTTAAGGCTAGAAGTGGTTAAAAATTTTCTTTAAATAAGAGATTGATAATTCTTTTTAAATCGAAAACTTTTTTTAAAAAGAGATTTGATTGAGCATTATCTTAAAGTCTAAAAATTATCGAAAATTTTCTTTTATGTAATCTGTAATTGAGAATTCACTTTCAAGAAGGAATTAATAAAATATTCTCTCAAAATAAGGAATTTATTGGAAATCCCTTATTAAATTTGTGATAAATTCTCTTTAAAAAAAACATTGATCGGGAATTTTTTTAAAGCTAGATATTATCGTGAAATTATTCTTTAAATAAAAATATAAATAAAAATTAATGGAATATTCTTTTAATCGAAAATTTATTGAAATTGAAAATTGATGAAGTATTCACTTTAAAAAGAAAATTAATCGAAAATTCTCTTAAAAGAGATGTTTCTCTTTAAATAAATAATTTGTCAAATATTCTCTAAAGATTTAAATTTTGATCAAAAATTTATATTTGCCTATACTATAAATATGCCGGCAAAATTTTGTTGACCCATGCTAAAAACCCTATTGACATACCAATCGTAATAATAGAAAAAACTGTAATCAAAAATTTTGCAAATTTGTTTTGAATTTTGAAAAAAATTTGCTGATTTATAGCATATTGACATTAAAGCTAATCAACATTCAATTTTTAAACTCATGTCACAAAAGAAAAAAATTAACAAACTTACATCAACTTTGCAAAATTCACTGAAAAAAAAAAACAATTTTACGCTATTGGCGGCGTATCGCAATCGTAACGTAATTTATTAAGTTAACAACTAAATTACAAATAAATACAAGTAATGTAATATTTAATACGAATGTAATACGATGATAATACAGCTTGACAGTTTGCCTGCAATTTAACAGTTACAACATTTTTCCATTTTTCTTGTTTTAAATAGAAAACCGTTTAAGTATTTTGTGGAGAGAAAATTGTTTTGACTCATAAAAAGGTCATTTTCTCACATGCTTTAAAGTTGAAAATTTTTAACCTAGTTTTCAATAAAAGTCATTTCTTTTGAAACAAATTGGTGAAGCACCCTACAACTGTAGAAGGAAGATGGTACACACAAATAAATAATTGGAGGAAGAGTGAATTGATCAAGAATTTAAGAGACAATTGATCAAGAATTCTCTTTTGATTGAGAATATTTAAAAAAAGAGAAAATTGATAGAGAATTCTCTTAAAAGAGAGATTTGATTGAGAATTATGTTTTAAAAGAGATAATTGATCAAGAATTTTGGTTAAAGAGAAAATGTTTAAAGTTTTTTTTTTAAAGAAGAGTTTTAATCGAGATTTTTATTTAAAAAAGGAATTGTCGAGATTTCTTTTAAAAAAAGATCATTGATCAAGAATTTGGCTTAAAGTGACAACTGTTGAGATTTCTTTTAAAATAGAACATTGATTAAGAGAGATTTGATCAAGAATTGTGGTTAAAGAGAAAATGTTTAAAGTTTTTCTTAAAGGAGAGTTTTAATCGAGATTTTTATTTAAAGAAATAATTATCGAGATTTCTTTTAAAATAGATCATTGATCGAGAATTTGGCTTAAAGAAAGAACTGTTGGGAGATAATTGATCAAGAGAGAGAATAGATCAAGAATTGTGTTTAAAGAGAAAATGTTTAAAGTTTTTCTTAAATGAAAGTTTTAATCGAGATATATTTTTAATGAAAAAAATTATAGAAATTTCTTTTAAAATAGATCATTGGTCAAGAATTTGGCTTAAAGAGAGAACTGTTGAGATTTCTTTCAAAAAAGAACATTGATCAAGAGAGAATTGATCAAGAATTCTGGTTAAAGAAAAAATGTTTAAAGTTTTTCTTAAAGGAGAGTTTTAATCGAGATATATTTTTAAAGAAAAAAATTATAGAAATTTCTTTTAAAATAGATCATTGATCGAGATTTTGGCTTAAAGAGAGAACTGTTGAGATTTCTTTCAAAATAGATCATTGATCGAAAATTCTTTTAAAATATACAATTAATCGTAAAATTGAGAATTGGCCTCAAATTATTTATAATCGAATTTTTAATCAAAAATTTTCTTTAAAATGTTTGAAATTAATCCAAAAATATAAGTAGTGGGGTTCGGATCCTGCTATATCTGTCTAGATTTCTAAGATTTGGTGAAGTAAGTGTTTTTTTTTTATTTTTTTTTTTTTTAGAAATAAACCCAGTTTTAAACAAATAATTTTTCACTTAGTCACTTGCATGTATATAAACAATTAAGGGTTTATTATAAAATTTGTATCAAAATGCGTGTGCAAAAAACTATTAACTTTTATTTAGCACTCACTGTAACTGAAGATCTGTATATTTAAGTTTTTCACTTACCTACATGGGAAATTTACCATCTCAGATTGAAGATAATATTACAATGTCTAAAGTTTAGTTTAACTTTTTTTTGGTTTTCTCTCTTTAATGAATTTAATGCAATCATTAAAAACAAAAACATGATTTAATTTTTTTGGCAAAGATTTGCTAAGATTAAGTAGATTTCTCTTATAATGAAATGGAGTAATTATTGTGCAAGTATTAAATATTTTTAAGATCAATTTAAATTAAATCATATTTTACTACTAATCAACCGAAAATAGCAAAAATTTAAAGCTCGAAGGACCTTAACTATTATTTAAAGTTAATTGCTTGGTCAGTTCAACTTCAAGCTAAAAAGTCATCCTAAAGTTGCAAATGTCATTAACGTACGTGCTGCTAAGAGAAACTTCTCCATATATTTTACGAGTGGGAAACGAATTGTATGTAAAACATTACATTATCATTATAATCTTAGCTTAGGTGTATTATGTAGTTTTGCTACTGGTATTTAATATTCATATTTGTATCACTAAGTACAAATTCATATAGTACGCATTGATTACAAAATTCATCACCTTAAAAATTATCCAATAAAACAAAAAAAGACTATTTATTTGGTGAGAGAGTACTACATACACAGACTAATTATAATTTTTATAACTTACACATGTTAGTACAACAATATTTCATTATATTCACATGGAATAATTATTTTTTAAAAATATACACAAACAGAAAATAATGAAGAAAACACAAATGCAAAATAACGTTAAATTTAACAGTTAGAGATGAGTTTAAGGGGGACCCTTAAATGAGGAATTTCTGAAGACAATAATAGTCAATATTCTGAAGTACCGGTAAGGCTTCACATTAGAATATAGTTCGTTCTATACTATACTATATACTACATGTTAGTGTTCAATATACTTAAGGCTATAGTCTGGCCTATTTACTCTACACTATAGTTCTGCGACTATACTCTAGACTATATTCCAGGTTTTAGATATGACAATATCCTAGACTTTGTTGTAGACTGAACTCCAAATTGTAATTTAGATAATATTCTCATAGATCCAAACTATAACCCATAGTTAGAAGTTCTGACCACTAACTAAAAAACGAAAAAAGAACGAACGAACGAACGAAAAAAGAACGAAAAACGAAACGAACGAAAACGAAACGAACGAAATAAGAACGAAAGAACGAAACGAAAGAACGAACGAACGAAACGAACGAACGAACGAAACGAACGAACGAAACGAACGAACGAAAACAACGAAACGAACGAAAGAACGAAACGAACGAACGAACGAACGAAACGAACGAACGAACGAACGAACGAACGAACAACGAACGAACGAACGAACGAACGAACGAACGAACGAACGAACGAACGAACGAACGAACGAACGAACGAAACGAACGAACGAACGAGAACGAACGAACGAAACGAACGAACGAAACGAACGAACGAACGAACGAACGAACGAACAACGAACAACGAAACGAACGAAACGAACGAAAACGAACGAACGAACGAACGAAACGAACGAACGAACGAACGAACGAACGAACGAACGAACGAAAGAACGAACGAACGAACTAACTAACTAACTAACTAACTAACTAACTACTAACTAACTACGAACTAACTAACTAACTAACTACTAACTAACTACTAACTAACTAACTAATAACTAACTAACTAACTACTAACTAACTAACTAACTACTAACTAACAACTAACTAACTAACTACTAACTAACTAACTAACTAACTAACTAACGACTAACTAACTAACTAACTAACTAACTAACTACACTAACTAACTAACTAACTAACTAACCTAACTAAACTAACTAACTAACTAACTAACTAACTAACTAACTAACTAACTAACTAACTAACTAACTACTAACTAACTAACTAACTAACTAACTAACTAACTAACTAACGAACTAACTAACTAACTACTAACTACTAACTAACTACTAATCTACTAACTAACTAACTAACTAACTACTAACTAACTAACTAACTAACTAACTAACTAACTAACTAACTAAACTAACTAACTAACTACTAACTAACTAACTACTAACTAACTAACTAACTAACTAACTAACTACTAAACTAACTAACTAACTAACTAACTAACTAACTACACTAACTAACTAACTACTAACTAACTAACTAACTAACTAACTAACTAACTAACTACTAACTAACTAACTAACTACTACTACTAACTAACTAACTACTAACTAACTAACTAACTAACTACTAACTAACTAATAACTAACTAACTAACTAACCTAACTAACTAACTAACTAACTAACTAACTACTAACCTAACTAACTAACGAACTAACTAACTAACTACTAACTACTAACTAACTAACTAACTAACTAACTACTAACTAACTACTAACTACTAACTAACTAACTAACTAACTAACAACTAACTAACTAGACTACTAACTAACTAACTAACTTGGACATTTTCCCAAAAGGACACCATTTAGTTTTTAAAAATTCTCTTTCACTTGAAAGTTAAAAAGTAAAAATTGATCCAGAATTCCCTTAAAAGGAAGGAGTAATGGAGAATGTTCTTTAAAGAGAGATTTAATAAAAATTATCTGAAAAGATAGAATTTGTTGAGAATTGTCTTTAAGGAGGGATTATTTCTCTAAATTCTGAAGAGAAATTTTGCTAAAATTCTTATTAACTTACTAACTAAAAACTACATTAATATCCAAAATTAATTAATAATGGCCTTTGGTTAGTGTTCTAGTCTATGAGACCGGAGGTGGTGGGTTCGATTCCCACCTGAGGCACTGGTTAAGATGCGAACAACAGGCCCAATAGAGGCCTTGGTGTATTTCTTCGGATTTGATGTATGTATGTACATCCTCCTCTTAATCTAACATTAAATTAATACCCAATTCATCTTCCATTTAAATAAAAACGCTCTAAGAGCCTTCCATGGCTGTTCGTTAGTATTCACCCTTGTTGATAAACTGTAGCAGTAACAGCGATATGGATTGCTATAAATAGGTCAAACCTTAGCGTACGCTGCTGGTTAATAAGTTTTTAAAATATTTAAATTTTAAAAACTTTGAGCTAACAATAAGAAATAAATGCAAATATAAATACTCTGCCCTGGGACACCCTTCTTGCAAATCACTCATGTATGGAAAAACACTTTCACTGACGAACATTCAAATGACACGCTGGGGTTCACCAAGAAAACAGGTGAAGAAGAAGAAAAAAAAACGAAGACAAAGTACTAAAACTAAAACGTCTGTCTTACATTTGTAATGTAAAAGCGTAAAAAAAGAGACGAACAAAAAAACCAAAAACCAAAAAAGAAAACGATCAAAGAAAAGCGGTATGATCATCATTATCATTGTGCTGCCAACAATGATGAACCACTTTGAGGCGCTGGTGTAACAAATGATTTTGTACCCCCAAAACATTCCAACTATAGATGCAGTTGAAGACGGTTTAACTTGGTTGAAAGCTTTTTTTAAAAAAAATACACTACAAATTTTTAACGGAAAGATAATATAAAAGAGCATTTATAAAGTGTTTATATTTTGTTTAACGGAATTTGTTTTTTAGTAATTGTTGTACATGGAAAATGTTTTGTTTAAAAGAATATCGAAAAAATTGTTGTATTTGTAGTAACAATTTTAAATTGTGTTCTGTGAAAAGTGTGTATTTGGTGTTAACGTTGTTATTAATACAAGTTTTTAAAGGTAAAGGGAATAAAAAATAAAATTAAATTAAAGAAAAAAATTTCTGGAAATTTCCTGGAGTGAAAGTTGTTTTTTTGGAACAACAATAACAGTGTGGTTTAAAACTGGTTTTATAAAAGGATACAAAGTAACAAATTTAAGAAAAGAGTTTAAAAGCAGAGATTCTTAAATAATTTAATAACTATGTTGATCGCACATTACTTTATTCCTGAAAAAATTGGTTATCGGTAATATTTACAGCAATTTGGTACCTAAGTGAGCCAAATCCAGACTTTGGGCAGACTTAACTGAAGCATAAATATATAGTTTATATACGATGGCCTCCGTTGGATTAGTGCTTAGTGTTGTAGTCTGTTAGACCGGAGGTGGAGTGCTCGATTTCCACCTGAGGCACTGGTTAAGGTGCGCACAAGAGGCCCGATAGAGACCTAAGTGTATTCTTCGGATTTGATGTATATATATCCTATTTTCAAACAAGCTAACTTACTACGTTATTATTTCAATCTAAAATAGTCTTAAATAATATCTGACCTTTGACCCAAAATGGCCAAAGAGAAATTTCATTCTAAATCGCACTTATACTAAATCATATCTATAATATGAAAGCACAAATCGGCATTAAACAAATCCTTTAGAAATATTGAAAATTCTGAAATTTAGTAAATTTAATTTCGATCATCTTGTGATTTCTGAAAGTAAGTGTTTAAATAAACACGTTTTGTGATTAATTTCATACGATCTTACATCAAATCGGTAATTCTAGAAACGAGAAGATGTAGCCAAAGTCCAGGCATCGGCAAAGATACCTTCTATTTGGTTTTGTTTTATTTTTGTACCCTGCCGGTTACTATCATATAATTATGATGTTTGCAACGTCCAAAATATTGAAGCTACACCCACCTTAGTATACCAATTGTCCATATCTGTTCGTCTTCCCGTTCATCCATTCAACCATGTATTTTTTAAGATAATTGTTTCTCAAATCGAAATATTGGAATCATATCCACTTTCCGCAGAAACGGGAAAAATAGTAGATAAAAAAAGTCCACAGATATTCTCTATTGATGAGTTTTGTTTGGAAAATGACAGCCCACCATTTCACCTTGTTCCCATAGATGTGGTCCACGGTTTAAACTGTTATACCCCAATCGTAAAATATAGCGAAAATTAGGCCAAATTTATCTTTAACATAAATATGTTTCATAAGAATATAAATCTCCCTATAAAATTTCAAAAGAATATTGATCCATATCAGACCTACCCCTTTTACAAAAATTGTGAATAAATCTTTCAAAAATACCCTATTCCGTAAATCACCCTGATATATACCCATTATGCTTTGCTATCCAAAACAAATATAAATAAACACTTTACGATTTTAAAGTTTCTAACTATAATAGTTCACAAATACACGGAATTTTGAATTTAATTCATATGGGAGAAGCGACATCCTCCGCCCATTGAAATACCGCCCATTTTCCTCAAAATGTTCACATGAATGTCAATGTTCTTCAAGTAAGATTTGTAGATTCTTTCTGTAATAGCTTCTCAGATATACGAATTTTTGTATTTAATTCATATATGAGAGGTTTTAAAGAAGACCCCCCCCAAATTGAAATACCACCCATTTTCACCAAAGTGTTCAGAAGGATGTTAAAGTTTTTCGTGCAAAAATTGAGCATTTTAGCTCTGATGTACGACTTGAGCACTTTAGCCCAGATATAAGCCACCCAAATGAAAGTCCTCCATTTTTCACCAAAATGTTCAGATTAATATTAAAGATCTTCGTGTAAAATTTAAAGAATTTAGCTCTATTAGTTTCCCAGATAAACGAATTTTTGTATTTAATTTATATGGGAAGTGCCACGCCTGCATTTTCATCCGCCAATTTATTACCCAAAATGTTTACATGGAGGTTAAAGTTCTTCGTGCAAAATTTAAAGAATTACTATTAGTTTCCCAGATAAACAAATTTTTGTATTTAATTCATATGGGAGGTGCCACGCCCTCTACTGCTAGCCCACCCAATTTTTTTCTTAAATAATCATATTGACACTAAAGTGGTTATGACAAAACATGAGAACTCAGTTATAATTTCTCTGATAAGCTGATTTAATATTTTTTCATATGGAAGATGCAGTGAGCGTTGCATAAGCAGTACTTACGTTCATTTTATCCCCAAATGTTCACACGGATGTAAAGATTGTCCATATAAATTTTGAGAACTCTAGGTGTTGCGGTTTCTAAGATATGTAAATTTTTATATTTATTTTGTATGTGGGCGTGGCATCTTGCCCACAAGTATCCTTTAATTCCTTCCAGACATTTCAACAATATTGGTTCAATCGTTCAAGGCGTCTAATTTAGACTTCAAACTCACTCACAAACAAACAAAGCAGAGTCGGCCGAATACAACTCTTTTCTAAATATTTGAAATTTCTAAATATTAACCTTTCACTCCAGAAAAATCATCAAAAAAAGGAAATTTTACAATTAAAAAATTATTCTATTAATAATCCCTTTAAAATTCGCAGTTTCCTTAGCTCAACCCTATCGCAATACACAGCGCTGTTCACATCGTTTGGAAAATGCACTCGAACACATGAGACGACGTAGTATACAAACGAAATCATCACGATCCTATGTACCACAAACACCCTATTCTCTCTATCACTCTTTATACGGACAACCCGAGGAGCCCGAAGAGGATTTTTATCATCCCTCCAATGATCGTGGTTATTATGCCAAAAATATCAATCGTAATTATAATCAACCCTATTCAAGACTGGATTTTGAAGCTGCTCTATCGCAAACTCAGAATCAGTATCAGAACCAAAGACAGCCACATCGTTTAGCGGTGGCCCGGGTGGATGTTGAGGATTTAAAAGTGAGATTACCCAATGAAAATGCTGCCCGTTGGGTGGAGGTGGATAAATGTAAATTTAGTTCGGAAAATTCTACACTCGATACGAGACTTATATTTCCGGATTTGACTTTAAGCGGTAAAGTAGTATTGCAGCCTGCAGGAGGCAAATGTAATATGATTTTGAGATTACGGCATGCGGGCATAGAGTTTCGCACTATTCCCATAGGTTTTGAGAAAATAAGTGGGGAGGAGTCGAGACGTATAGGAGCTGCCTCGGTACGAACAGATTCTCATTTTGCAGAGCCGGGTTTTATATCAGTGTTTGCCCATGGCTGTCAAGGTGTGTAGAGTTTTATAAAAGTTAAAGAATTCTTTATTTTTAATGATACTTTTAGGACCAACAGGTATAAAAGTAAGGCAAAACTCCAAAAGACGTTATAGTTTTGTGGATGAACAGCAGCCGTCAGCTGCAGCACAAACTCCATTGCCACCAGAGGTTTTATTCGATATACGCAGCGAGGGTTATATACCGCCCAATATGAGAGACCAAGAACTCGAGTGGACTGATAGCAGTTCCCAGGAATTCTACGATCCCAATGGTGATAATTTCTATCGACAAAAATTCCGTTTTAAACGTAGCAATCCCTATCGTCAGGGACGCCAAACTGTGAATCCAGAACGTTTTAATGATGAAATGAATTTCGATGATGATGTACTCAATGTGGCGGATGATAAACTACAAGATATGATGCAACCCGATGCCAGAGCATTTGCAGATATATTCTCCGCTAATACAGGCACCGGCGGTAATATGTTTAATGATCATGAGGAGGTTAATGATGCTATGAGAAATGAATTGGAGAAATTATTTTCCATGGGTGTAAGGGGTCTCTTGACCACTTATATGCAAAGAGCTTTACAGCCAGCCATCAAAGAAACTTTAATGGAGAACATGGGCTATACCATTAGTTATGGTTAAACTTAGTTATTAGTTTTTTGATTCCAAATATTTGTAAATTTATTTTTAAACAATTATTTATTTTAAAATAATAAAAAAAAACACTCTAAAAACCGTACCATTTTTTAAAAACTATTTTTTTAATATTTTTTATATAAATTACACTTTTAATTATTTTTTTTCTGTTAATTTAAAACAATATTTTCAAAATCGAACCGTTATAAGAAAAATCCACGCCGCTACTAAAGTCTTTGAAAAATTCTTGTAGTGTTTTTAGTCTTGCTAAGATTTATTGCATACTTTTGCTTGTTTTAAGATTTATAGCATACATTTGGGAGGCGTTTCTTATTTTAGATGAATTGCCTATTGCGCAGGCTTTAATATGCTGGGGTAGCTGTTATTGGTTGAAAACGTTTAAAACTGAAAGGAGTTGGTATTATATAAACCTTTATATACTGCTTTATATAAAAATTTCGTTATATTGTTGCTTTCAAGTGTTTGTTTTGCATTTCCCTGTCTATAGTTATTTAAATTTCTATCACTTTTTTGTGCAAAATTTTAATTAAATTTTTCATTTAGTTAAATTGTTTATTTTTTTCCCTTTTTATCACAAAAATATTGTTTACATTTTGATGTTGAATTCATCATTGATTTTATCTTTGATTTTGTGCAAAAATAAAAACCAAAGCTGTCCTGGCTACTTGTTGTATTCAAGGTCAGTTCAATGTTCAATCCAAAATCTACGGATATCCGTTTCCGCTAGAAAAATAGGTTAGTTACAGTTATAGCTGCTGTTATTGTGGTTATCACAAAAATTTAAATTCGGTTTTGTGTTAAAGTATTATAAATATAAATAAGTGTTTTTATGTTATTGCTAAAATATTAAGATTTTAAAATTTTTCACAGTAATTTAAATAAGTAAGATTGTTATGGTATTTGTGGACGATTATTGTCCATTTTTAATGCCAAACAAACTAAAAATATTTGTGCAGACAGACAGACGGACGGAAGGAAATCGTCTTAGAATCTAATAGGAATCCAAACGGAATGACAAAAGGAATCAAACGAAATTGTACTTTTTACACCCATTAGTAGTGATATAGGGTGTATATAAGTTTGCCATTTCGTGCGTAACACCAAGAATTATTTTTTATCTGAGACCCAACAAAGTCCGTCTGTCTGTGTAAAACACGCTCACGAATAAACGTGCTCATAGAATTTACCCAAATTCACCCAAAATGTTCTTCATTTTCCTAAATTGTGTGGTACTGAAAATGAGCAAAATCAGTTTACATTAGGAAGAGTTATAAATCCAAATTAAAAAAAAAAAACATTGAAAAATTAAGCTTTTTTTACATATTATAATACAATTTTCACAAAAGCTATGCAGTATAATTCCATGAAAATCAGCACACAATTGTTTCTATACGAAATCTTGACTCCTGTTAAAAATTGTCCCCTTAACTTAACACTGAAACTCACATACATAACTCATTTCCAAAAAAAAAATCCATATTTGGTCATAGTTCCCAAACAACAACCCTTCCCGAAAATCACATAAAAGCACATAACTCATTACTAAATAATAATATATGTACATAAAAATTTTGGAACATATATTCTTTTTATATACAGAAAATACTGTATTTTTCTAAGATCGATCCATAATTGGTCGTAGCTTTCATCCAATTTAGAACCGCTAAATGAAACAAGAAGCATACTGATTGATTGAAAATCTATAAATGTGGACATTCTGGTACTTTTTCGTCATTCAATTGATACTTTTTTGATTTTCTTTTTTATTAAATCTGGATCCTGATAAAATTTGTAAGAGTGAAGTTTTTGGTACTTTTTCACCTTTACCCTTCACCACTATAGTGGGGAGAGTATTATGCGTTTATGCTGATGTTCGTTACGCACAAAAATATTGGTCCTTAAATCACAGAATCACTTTCTGAGTCGATTAAGACAAGTCCGTCCGTCTGTCCGGCTGGCTGTCCATGTAAACCTAGTGTGCAAGCTACAGGCCACAATTTCCAAGATATTTTGAGATGAAATTCAGCATAACTAACCTAATAATAAATCCCTGCTCCCAATTTATTGAGTATCGGCCCATATTTGACCCTAACTCCCATATAAAGCCTCTTTTAGAAATATAGTTTTTAATCAATAAATTCAACATAAAAGTTTCTTTATGAAAAACACATAATTTTTAAAATATACTCATGGTGTAGGGCCATACCCGACTAGACTTTCCTACTTGTTGAATATTAAACATAGAATTAAACACGTATAAATCTATAAAAGTGGACTTTCTGGTACATTTTCGTTTTCCAATTGGTATTTTAAAACCATAATACACTATAGTGGATAGGGTATTGTGCGTTTTTGCTGATGTTTTTAACACCCTACACCTTAAAGTATACAAATCAGCTCAAAATCACTTTCGGAGTCGATTTAGCTTCGTCCGTACGTCTGCCTGTCTGCCTGTGAGCCCATGTAAACCTTGTGCGCACGCTACAGTTCGAAATTTGATGAAATTTGTCAAAATCGGTCCATTATTTCGTATAGCCACCCTAGCTTTCGTATAGCCCCTATAGCTACCGAATACATATTATTACAGTTTTCTCCATTATTAAAGGCGCTACAGCCGATTTTAATTTTCTGAGCTAAAAATCTATTTTTGATGGAAAATTTAAATGATCACAGATTTCCGATATTTTCTCAATTGAAGCGTTATTTAAGGATTTACAGTAGATTCTAGATAGCAGCATTATTTAAAAGTTCTGCAGCCGATTTTTTTCATTTTAATCCAGTTTTTATTAAAGAAAATCTAAGTTATCATAAATTTTTACTATTTTCTCTATTGGACCGCTATTTAAGAATCTACAACTGATGTTACTGGCAGTGTTACCAATTTGACGTTTTGGAAATGACAATTGCGGGAAAAAATACGTTTTAGCGGTTAGCGGGAAATTTGGCGAAAATGGAGTATTTACAAATGTCTATAGCGTATTCTATATTCCAGTCGTGTAGTCTAGTCTAGTCTTGTCTATAGTCTAGTCTAGTCTAGTCTAGACTAGTCTATATAGTCTAGTCTAGTCTAGTCTAGTCTAGTCTAGTCTAGTCTAGTCTATAGTCTAGTCTATAGTCTAGTCTATAGTCTAGTCTATAGTCTAGTCTATAGTCTAGTCTATAGTCTAGTCTATAGTCTAGTCTATAGTCTAGTCTATAGTCTAGTCTATAGTCTAGTCTATAGTCTAGTCTATAGTCTAGTCTATAGTCTAGTCTATAGTCTAGTCTATAGTCTAGTCTATAGTCTAGTCTATAGTCTAGTCTATAGTCTAGTCTATAGTCTAGTCTATAGTCTAGTCTATAGTCTAGTCTATAGTCTAGTCTATAGTCTAGTCTATAGTCTAGTCTATAGTCTAG
This sequence comes from Lucilia sericata, assembly GCF_015586225.1. NCBI lineage: Eukaryota > Metazoa > Arthropoda > Insecta > Diptera > Calliphoridae > Lucilia > Lucilia sericata. The sequence goes on along the minus strand of NW_023995454.1, from coordinate 52,102 downwards.
TCTATAGTCTAGTCTATAGTCTAGTCTATAGTCTAGTCTATAGTCTAGTCTATAGTCTAGTCTATAGTCTAGTCTATAGTCTAGTCTATAGTCTAGTCTATAGTCTAGTCTATAGTCTAGTCTATAGTCTAGTCTATAGTCTAGTCTATAGTCTAGTCTATAGTCTAGTCTATAGTCTAGTCTATAGTCTAGTCTATAGTCTAGTCTATAGTCTAGTCTATAGTCTAGTCTATAGTCTAGTCTATAGTCTAGTCTATAGTCTAGTCTATAGTCTAGTCTATAGTCTAGTCTATAGTCTAGTCTATAGTCTAGTCTATAGTCTAGTCTATAGTCCTAGTCTATAGTCTAGTCTATAGTCTAGTCTATAGTCCTAGTCTATAGTCTAGTCTATAGTCTAGTCTATAGCCTAGTCTATAGTCTAGTCTATAGCCTAGTCTTAGTCTAGTCTAGCTGTCTATAGTCTAGTCTATAGCCTAGTCTATAGTCTAGTCTATAGCCTAGTCTATAGTCTAGTCTATAGTCCTAGTCTATAGTCTAGTCTATAGTCTAGTCTATAGTCTAGTCTATAGTCTAGTCTATAGTCTAGTCTATAGTCTAGTCTATAGTCTAGTCTATAGTCTAGTCTATAGTCTAGTCTATAGTCTAGTCTATAGTCTAGTCTATAGTCTAGTCTATAGTCTAGTCTATAGTCTAGTCTATAGTCTAGTCTATAGTCTAGTCTATAGTCTAGTCTATAGTCTAGTCTATAGTCTAGTCTATAGTCTAGTCTATAGTCTAGTCTATAGTCTAGTCTATAGTCTAGTCTATAGTCTAGTCTATAGTCTAGTCTATAGTCTAGTCTATAGTCTAGTCTATAGTCTAGTCTATAGTCTAGTCTATAGTCTAGTCCATAGTCTAGTCTATAGTCTAGTCTATAGTCTAGTCTATAGTCTAGTCTATAGTCTAGTCTATAGTCTAGTCTATAGTCTAGTCTATAGTCTGTCTATAGTCTAGTCTATAGTCTAGTCTATAGTCTAGTCTATAGTCTAGTCTATAGTCTAGTCTATAGTCTAGTCTATAGTCTAGTCTATAGTCTAGTCTATAGTATAGTCTAGTCTATAGTCTAGTCTATAGTCTAGTCTATAGTCTAGTCTATAGTCTAGTCTATAGTCTAGTCTATAGTCTAGTCTATAGTCTAGTCTATAGTCTAGTCTATAGTCTAGTCTATAGTCTAGTCTATAGTCTAGTCTATAGTCTAGTCTATAGTCTAGTCTATAGTCTAGTCTATAGTCTAGTCTATAGTCTAGTCTATAGTCTAGTCTATAGTCTGTCTATAGTCTAGTCCATAGTCTAGTCTATAGTCCAGTCTATAGTCTAGTCTTAGTCTAGTCTATAGTCTAGTCTATAGTCTAGTCTATAGTCTAGTCTATAGTTTAGTCTATAGTCTAGTCTATAGTCTAGTCTATAGTCTAGTCTATAGTCTAGTCTATAGTCTAGTCTATAGTCTAGTCTATAGTCTAGTCTATAGTCTAGTCTATAGTCTAGTCTATAGTCTAGTCTATAGTCTAGTCTATAGTGAAGTCTATAGTCTAGTCTATAGTCTAGTCTATAGCCTAGTCTATAGTCTAGTCTATAGTCTAGTCTATAGTCTAGTCTATAGTGAAGTCTATAGTCTAGTCTATAGTCTAGTCTATAGCCTAGTCTATAGTCTTGTCTATAGCCTAGTCTATAGTCTAATCTATAGCCTAGTCTATAGTCTAGTCTATAGTCTTGTCTATAGCCTAGTCTATAGTCTAGTCTATAGTCTAGTCTATAGTCTAGTCTATAGTCTAGTCTATAGTCTAGTCTATAGTCTAGTCTATAGTCTAGTCTATAGTCTAGTCTATAGTCTAGTCTATAGTCTAGTCTATAGTCTAGTCTATAGTCTAGTCTATAGTCTAGTCTATAGTCTAGTCTATAGTCTAGTCTATAGTCTAGTCTATAGTCTAGTCTATAGTCTAGTCTATAGTCTAGTCTATAGTCTAGTCTATAGTCTAGTCTATAGTCTAGTCTATAGTCTAGTCTATAGTCTAGTCTATAGTCTAGTCTATAGTCTAGTCTATAGTCTAGTCTATAGTCTAGTCTATAGTCTAGTCTATAGTCTAGTCTATAGTCTAGTCTATAGTCTAGTCTATAGTCTAGTCTATAGTCTAGTCTATAGTCTAGTCTATAGCCTAGTCTATAGTCTTGTCTATAGCCTAGTCTATAGTCTAATCTATAGCCTAGTCTATAGTCTAGTCTATAGTCTTGTCTATAGCCTAGTCTATAGTCTAGTCTATAGTCTAGTCTATAGTCTAGTCTATAGTCTAGTCTATAGTCTAGTCTATAGTCTAGTCTATAGTCTAGTCTATAGTCTAGTCTATAGTCTAGTCTATAGTCTAGTCTATAGTCTAGTCTATAGTCTAGTCTATAGTCTAGTCTATAGTCTAGTCTATAGTCTAGTCTATAGTCTAGTCTATAGTCTAGTCTATAGTCTAGTCTATAGTCTAGTCTATAGTCTAGTCTATAGTCTAGTCTATCTAGTCTATAGTCTAGTCTATAGTCTAGTCTATAGTCTAGTCTATAGTCAGTCTATAGGTCTAGTCTATAGTCTAGTCTATAGTCTAGTCTATAGTCTAGTCTATAGTCTAGTCTATAGTCTAGTCTATAGTCTAGTCTATAGTCTAGTCTATAGTCTAGTCTATAGTCTAGTCTATAGTCTAGTCTATAGTCTAGTCTATAGTCTAGTCTATAGTCTAGTCTATAGTCTAGTCTATAGTCTAGTCTATAGTCTAGTCTATAGTCAGTCTATGTCTAGTCTATAGTCTAGTATAGTCTAGTCTATAGTCTAGTCTAGTCTAGTCTATAGTCTAGTCTATAGTCTAGTCTATAGTCTTGTCTATAGTCTATAGTCTAGTCTATAGTCTGGTCTATAGTCTGGTTAGTCTAGTTGTATAGTCTAGTCTATAGTCTAGTCTATAGTCTGGTCTATAGTCTTAGTCTATAGTCTAGTCTATAGTCTAGTCTATAGTCTAGTCTTATAGTCTAGTCTATAGTCTAGTCTATAGTCTAGTCTATAGTCTAGTCTATAGTCTAGTCTATAGTCTAGTCTATCGTCTAGTCTATAGTCTAGTCTATAGTCTAGTCTATAGTCTAGTCTATAGTCTAGTCTATAGTCTAGTCTATAGGCTAGTCTATAGTCTAGTCTATAGTCTAGTCTATAGTCTAGTCTATAGTCAGTCTAAGTCTAGTCTATAGTCTAGTCTATAGTCTAGTCTATAGTCTAGTCTATAGTCTAGTCTAAAGTCTAGTCTATAGTCTAGTCTATAGTCTAGTCTATAGTCTAGTCTATAGTCTAGTCTATAGTCTAGTCTATAGTATAGTCTAGTCTATAGTCTAGTCTATAGTCTAGTCTATAGTCTAGTCTATAGTCTAGTCTATAGTCTAGTCTATAGTCTAGTCTATAGTCTAGTCTATAGTCTAGTCTATAGTCTAGTCTATAGTCTAGTCTATAGTCTAGTCTATAGTCTAGTCTATAGTCTAGTCTATAGTCTAGTCTATAGTCTAGTCTATAGTCTCGTTTAGAAAATGGTGGAAAATATTGACAACACTGGCTACTGGACTACTTTTTAAGAATGTTAAAAATAAAAACACATTTTTTTATTATTTTTATATTTTAACACTTTATTTTTTATAATATTTTTTAGGTTAGTACATATTTTATTTTGTTTATTTTTCTTTCCTTCTTTTTTTTTTTGTTGTTGTATAATAAATATGATTATTTGAGAAGTTTGTTTATAATAATTTGAGTGAAATACAAAAAGAATCTTTTAAGTAGTAGAAGGAAAAACAGAAATGTGATGATTAGTAAATATCTAGAAGAATAGTAATAGTTTTAAAAAGAAGAGCTTAATGTGCAGAAAATTTAATCAGTTGCAAATGTTTAGTTTTCTTCAACGATTAAATTACATCAAGTTGATTAAAAAAAGACATTGCCCTAAGTGGCTGTCTAACTGTCTAAAAAGATAAGAAATGTTGCAACATTTTTTTTTTTTAAGATTCTGGGAAACTGCCAACTAAGCTTTTCTTTTTTTAATGAAATTGTAATGAATCATATGTTTAGGAATTTGAATAAAAGTCTGTTTTCATTTAAATATAATTTTAGATTTTTGTTGTTTTAGTAAGAATAATAAGAATAATAATAATAATGATGATGATAGTTAATTGTTACATTTGTTTAATAATAATGATGATGATGATTATGTATGATTTTCATTTTATAAGTACGAGTAGTTTGGTTGGGTTTTTTTTTTTTGGTCAATGATATAAATTATTCATTTAAACTATAATTAGAATATAATGACGATCATGATCATGTTGAAAAAACTGTTTGTTTTTGTATATAAGTTTTGTTTGTCGGTTGTTATTTCATATATATTTTTATATGCAGAAATTTTGCATTTTTGTTTTGTCTGTTTTAAGAACAATTAACATAGATTTAGTAGAAGATAAACATTAAAAAGTTTATATATTTATTTTTGTTTTTTTTTTAATATAAATATAGTTTTGTTAGTTACATATAATTTTTTTTCTGTTTAAGACTTTTTTCTTTGTATATCTTTATTAATATTTATGTATTTGTTATAATATATTAATAATTTATTTATTTTGTTTATAACATTTCATATCTAAATATTTAGTTATATAATAATATATATTTTTTTTTGTTTTTATTTTTATGGAAAATAATTTCTTTTTAATAAAATTTAACTAAGCAAAAAAACTTTGTAGAAAAACTTAAACAACATAACAAAATTTATTAAATATATTTTTTGTTAAATTAGTATTTAATGAATATGTTTGTTTTCATATGTGTGCTTTAGTTTTTTTTTTTTTCTTAAAAATTAATAATATTTGATTTTTGCAGTAGTTTGTTTAATTATGTTTAAATTTAGTTTATAATATTTATATTTTTAATGTAAAACAATATTGATTTTAAAGCATCTTTAGTTTAATTAATATTAGAAGCATTTCGTTGTCATTATGATGCTATTGCTTTTAATTTTCACTTTTTTTAAAATTTGAGTTTTTAGCAGGAATTAAAAGGTTTTTATTTTTGAAAATTTTTGAATTTTTAGAAATTTTAAACTGTTTTCAGATTATTATTTCATTTTTTAGGTTTTAACCCTAAAAAACATATTTTTTATAGAAAATTGGAATGATCAGAGATTTTTACATTTTTCTCTATTAGAGCCTTAATTAAGGATCTAGAATCGATTTTATGTTTTTCTAATGATGGATTTTTGATCAATATTTTTTACTATTTTCACAATTAGAATGTTTTTGAATGATTTTAGATTTTTCATATAAAACCATTTTTTGATTAGAGCGTTAAGGTTCTAAAGTTTATTTTAGGGGTTTCATGTAAAATTTTAAAATTGAAGGTGATTTTTGATTTTTCACAAAATCTTATTTTTTATACAAAATTTAAGTGATCACAGATTTTCGATATTTTCTCAATTGTAGCGTTATTTAAGGAATTGAAGCTTTTCACATAAAAACCATACGGATTTTCACTATTTTCTCAATTGATACGTTATTTAAGGATAAACACAGAGGGATAAAACCGGTTGAAAAGTACCGAAATTGATACAATCCGTAGTCAAAAGTGAGCTTATCACGTTTGTTAACATTTTGACAATGGAAGTGTAAAAAATTTAAATAACACCCAGTTATCATTTTGACAACCTCAGTTGTTATTTTGACAACGCAATGTTGTCATTTCGATTGCGCTTTGTGTTATTTCAGCAATGCATTGTTGTGATTTCGACAACGAATCGTTGTCATTTCGACAACGCAACGTTCTGTTTGACAACATAGAGTTGTCATATTGGTAACACATTTTTATTTTTTGTTGATTTGATAACACTGAGAGAAAGATATCAAGACAGAATAGGAATTTAAGCACATACTATTAAATTTTTTTGTTATCGCAGTCCCACCACGAAATATTTAGTAGTTTTTGTATATTATCGACTTTTGCTAAAAAAAAACGTACATGAAATGGTCCGTAAATCAGTCAATAGACTATGAATATTAGCCTAAAGTATTGACAATATGTATGGACCATTGACATAAAGTTGTCAATAGTCTAGTCTTTACACCCGACCACATACTTATTCTTAGACTATTCCAAAGACTAATTCATAGCCTAGAACTTAGACTAGTTATTAGATCCGACCATAGAAAAGTACATTTAATGTAATAATTAGTAATTTGTATTTCAAAAATTCAGTTTTCCATTATTGAGGCAAAATGTGTTCCCGTTTTACCCATTTTAATAAAGCCATTTGAACAGCTGATTGACAATCGAAGTTTTCAAACGACATATGAAACAAAACTCTTTCATAACCCAACGCTGTCAAAATGCCCATAAAAGTATAAATATAACGAATTCCACTTACTTTTGTGAATTACCTTATACACAATCGCCTTGAAGTTACTATGTTGATTCGTCTTTGGATGAAATTTGTACCAAGGTTAGTACTATTGCATAGTAGGCTATCTAAAGTCCTTTCGACAATTTTTGCTAAGACCAATAAGTGAAAAGTTACACTTATTTGAAAAGAGACCCTGTATGACAAAAATGTCCAACTTTGACCCCCTCTAACTTCGACAGTTCTTGACCAATAGATCTGTGTCTGGCCTACTATACAATAGTACTAACCTTGGTGCAAATTTCAACAAAATCGATATTTTAAGTTGAGTGGGACTCAATTTTTGATCTCAGATGGGAATTCAATGTAAGAATGTCGATCAATGTCGGGTGATGACCAATGCTAAGAGACTTTTATGAAGATTGAGTCCATGCAGTTTTATTTCAGTATATGAAATATCAAATGCACTATATACGATTGTAATAGATCTGTGGAATATTGTTTTCGCACTTTGAGAAGGTCCCAGTTGTTGATCTCAAATAAGAACTAAGTGAGTGTAAACACAGCTTAAGTTTCAGATTAGAACTATGATGAACATCGTGTTCTATTTGCGAATTTCTTAGGGATTAAGTTAATGCCGTTTTATCTATTTAATATCAAATACACCATCATAGGATGACATTAATATTGGATATAACAGTTTGGGTACTACCTAAATTATAAAAAAATACATTTTTGGATTTTGGAAAACTTTTAAAAGCCACTTGCTAGTAACAATTAACTTGAATGTTATTCGACATCATTTAAATGTTCAACGGTCTATCAAATATTTGATCATTTTCTTACAAAGTTTAAACATTATTTTTTGGTTTTCGGGATATGATAATTGGTGGCCAGAGATCTGAAGTTAAAATTAAAATTGCATCTTTTTATACCAACCATCTACAAAGGTTTTGTCGTTCCCTTTGTAATACATTGATATTTATTAGTCTAAGACCCCCAAAAGTATATATACATAAATTCTGGGTGACCCATATTAGATTCTAAGACGAACTAGCCATGTCTGTGCGTCCGTTAATCGTCTGTTGAAAACAACGAAAAGAACTAGAGGACTGAAATTTTCCAAAAATATTTTGGTATTGAAAATCGGCCAATGATTTACCTGGACCTTATACAAGTGCTCACCCACACAGAGGGAGAAATAAATATACACGCTTGGTACCAAATAGACACCAAACTGTTTATAATTTTTCAATACCATCCACAATTCGTTGTCGAAATCTAAATTTTATTCACATCCATTGTCAAAATGTTAACAAACGTGGTAAGCTCACTATTGACAAACAATCCGTGAGCTTACCACGTTTGTTAACATTTAGACATATACTTTGACAACGAATGTTATTGAAAAATTATAAACTCTTTGGTGTCAATTTGGTACCAGGCGTGTATAATTCCTTTTTCCTCTGTGCAGGATACAGTTTAAAGTCATACATATAACTGGCTTAAAAATATCAGTTCAGCGATGAAATTCAACAGAAACAAGTTTAATAGGAATCCAAAACTTTTTACAAATTTTATTAAGATCAGTGAATAACTTACCCCCTATTTAAGACCCCCTTCAGAATAGTATTTCAACGCTCATTACTGGCTTAAAAATGCCGCCATAGCTATGAAATTCTCAATAAATAAGTTTTACAGGAAGCAAAATCTCCTTACTTCATTTTATAAGGATCGGTCCCTACTGGGAAGGCCCTCCCTGCATTATAAAGTCACCTTCTGACTAACACTCATTAATGACTTCAAAATGCTGTTATAGCAGTGAATTCGATAAAAATGTATTGCGGATCGGTTCTTAATTGTCCAAATATATAATAATCCCAATATTCCTTTTTTTATACAAAAGTTAAATTTCCTATGTATGGCATACTCTTAACCTACAAAATTTTGAAAAAGTTTAAACAATTAAAAAAAAGAAATCTCCATTTTAATTCCTGTTTTAAAACCAATAAGTATATATTTTAATAGATATTTTTTAATGTTTGTTTATAATACTTTTTTTTTGTTAACAAATATATTTAACTAAAATTTAAAAATAATTTATTTATGTTTGTATGTATGTAATTTTTTGCTTTAAAAAAATAAGCTGAGGAAAAAGAATTTGCTAACAAATATAACAAAAAAACAATTACAACACATAGCCATATAATTTATTTATTTATGTTATACAATAATAATAATAATAATATTTGTAATATAGTTTAATATAATTAATATTTAAGTATAATAAATTTAATTAAAAATTATTATATTACTTTGTTTACCTTTAGTTTCATATGTTTTTTTTTTAAATTACAAATTAGTTAGATGTTAGAAATTATTAAACATTGCTTCGGTTTTTGTTTTGTTTAATTAATGTTTAATAATTTATTTTGTTTTAAATTAATTAATATTATTATTGTTTGTCTAATATATTTTTATTAAATTAGTTTTTAAATATATTTTAAAGATTTTTCTTTTTTTCAGCATTTTTTATTTATATTTTAATCATATTTTGTTGTTGTTTATAATCGTTTTTTTGTCTTTTTTTTAGAGTATATTGTCATGGTATTTTGTTGTTGTTTAATTTTTTTTTTGTTTTAATTTTAAATAGTTGTGTCTCATGTTGAAGTATAATTTGTTGTTAACAATTAAGTGTTTGTATATAATAAGTTTTTGTTGTTGTTGTTTTATTATATAATTATTATGTTTTTAAACTTATGTATGTAGTATTTAGTATATAATGTATTATTGTTTATAATGTTTGTTTGCTTTTAGTTGTTGTTTTATGTTTTTTAATATTTAATATTTAATTAAGGAAATTAATTAGTTTAAAATTTAGCTTGTTAAACGTATTGGTTGAGTTAAGGAATTCATAAAATGTGGCATATTTTTAGGCTTCATAATAAATAAATTTAATTTGTTGAAATGTTAAAAAAAACTTTTAAAAAAGAAAGTTTTTGAATGCCATACAGTGGGACTGGCTAATCAAAAAAATTGTAAAGAAACAAATTCATAAATATTTTCCAGTTTTAGCAGCTGATTTAGAAAAAGATTTTATTTTTTATAATGTGTAAATTATTCTAATGGAACATGATCACAGGGTCAAATTTAGATAGATTTAAGAAAAAGCTTTTTAGTAGTAAAGAGAAGTCGTGTCAAGTCGTGTTTGGGAACTCAGACTACTTTGAATAGATTCCTTAATATTGAAAGGGTTAAGAATCTTTTGCTTTATACTTTGAGTTCCTGTTAACGTGGCTGCTGTGATCGATGTATGTAACTAAATCCAGGGCCATAGAAACGCCATTTTGGTTAATGATTTTATATAGAGAGTAATGCGATTACTGTCTTTCTATAAGCAGAGATAGTTTATATACATTTTGAATAATGTTTGTCAAGTACTTGATCTGTCTTTTTACTATGTCAGAATCTTAAAACGATTATCGTGATCTTTGTTACAGGATGACTTCGTAGCTGATGAGTTGATCCTGATCATATGCTGCAATGATCCTGTGATATGATTCCGTAAAACCTAATGGTATAGTTCGGTTGCTGTATGATAATTCAGATCCTATTTAAATCCTATAAATGGAAATCTTTTTATACGTTGGAAAACTTTAGGAATGACTTGATTTTAGCAATGAACTAGAATGACATTTGACATCAAGGGAACTTCAAATACACCATCAAACACTTGATTATATGTTCCCAAAGTTTGAGAGTTGATTTGAATCCTATTAGCCCCATAAGTATACGTTTGCAAGGACTATAATCTTCTGATTCTTTTTTAAAAATTCTCTAGACTTTTGTACTTGTGGCTAATTCAGATCTCCGAGAGTTTGGGAGGAATATATTGAAGTTAAACTATAGAAATACGGGAATAAAATTTAGGATACTGATATTGATAAAATATGATCTTATTACAGACTTTTCGGAGCATAACTTTTTCCGTTTCAAAGAAAAGAGATAAAGTCAAACATCGAATGCAGGAATTTGCGATTTGACTGCAGATACTGACTCCTTAAAGTGCAAATCTTTCCAGCCGTTTAAAAGCTTTTTAAAAGGCTTGCGACTGGACCGAGAAAATCTGCTATTGAGGTTTGAAATATCCAATATAATCTCGTAATATGAAAATGTCCGTATTGTAATTTAGCTTTTATTGTTTAAACAAAGTGTGAAAAAACTCCATAAACGGAAGCTTGGGATTTGCGATTTGACTGCGACAAACTTAAAGTGTATTGCGGTTAAAGTTCAATACTTCGCGGATAATTCAGATACTATCTAGGTCTTAAAATGTAATTCTTTCTAGCCGTTGGAAAGCTTTTAAAAAACTTTTACTAGTACTTACTAGACTTGGTATGTCTAGTGACTTCATGTCTGACTTTTTACGGCTTGTAATTTACCTTGTTTCGTTTAAACAAAGTGTGAAAAACTCCATAATCGGAATCAAGGGATTTGTGATTTCTCTGTGACAAACTTAATAGAGTATTGCGGTTAAAGTTCAATAATTTGAGGATTCACATACTATGTAAGTCCTTCAATAGCAAAACTTTCTAAACATTGTAAAGCTTTTGAAAAAGACTTCCTAATGGACTGAAAAAATAGGTTACAGAAATTGAAATATGTACCATAACCTCAAAATATTGAAAAATCCTGATGACTTTTTCGTTTTAAGAAAATGTAAAAAAAATAACATCGAATACCAGGGGATTGTGTTTTGACTCGTTTAAACTTATTAATGGATTGGGGTTAAAGATTTATGCATTGCGGACTATTTAGTTACTGTGTATGTTCTTAAAATGCAAGTCTTCTTGCTGAGGCAAAGCTTTTACAGAATACTTGTTGTTAAAGTGCAAAGCTTTCTAGCCGTTAGCAAGCATTTAAAAAGAGACTTACTTGTGGACCCATAATATGACTACTGAGATTGAAATTATGCGATATACACCCTTAATATGGAAAAGTTATTTGCGTCTAAGTAATTGCTCAGATTGAACGCTTTGCAGACGTTTTGTATTCTATAATTTAGAATATAAATCTGGCCAATCTTGGATGTTATCAAGAATGTTAGACATGCTTTAAATTAATAAATCTTTAGATTCTAAAGTTCGATGGCAAACTTGTCAAACTTATTATTTAACTGAGATTAAAGCTTAAGCTGTGAGGTTGATTCAAAAACAAGAATCCTAGATATCTATAAACCAGAAAACCTTGAAGTTTATGAAGTTCCTGAACATTTTATGTGTAAACGAGATACTCTATTGAGAACCTTCTCGAGAAAATGCTTGTTCTTAGTTAAATTAAAGAATATATTGTATTGTAATGTCTATTTTTATAACATATTTAGCTGTTAAACTTAAGATAATTATATTTAAACTTTTAATAAGCCATTTTAAGAAAATTATTACTTAATTTATTGTGACATTTTATGAATTCCTTGGTAATTGTTTTTCTTTTAAATTATATATAAGTTTTATTAAGATTTATTTTAAATTAGTTTCACTTTATTTCAATTTAATTATTTGTTTAAAATAACATTGTCAGGGATAGATTTTTTATTAGTTTTTTTAATGCTAAACACAAAATATTTAATGCTCAACTTAATTATCGCAGTTTTTTTTTTATTAATTATTTAATTATTTTGTGCAGTTCGAGCTAAGTGCGTTTACATTTTTTTGATATTGGTGGTGATTTAAAAACACAATTAAAGCAACGGCCAACAAAATTGTTAGAAACCTAATTTTGTATTTAAATTTAGTTTTAGAAAATGGGCATAAAATGGAGAGGAGATATTTTTTCGGATTAAGAGAATTTGAACATTGAAACATAGTTAAAATTTTAAAGTTTTCGAAAAAAGTTTTTCTTTGCGTTTTTGTTGCTTGTCGCCTTAATTGTGTTAAGCGCTTGGGGGTTTTTGTTTAAGCCAACATTTAGTTTAAGTTGCTTCTTTAAAGAACGCTTTATTTTCTTCTTATTTAGCACAATGATTCCCATTATTTAAGCCAGGATTTTATATAATAAAATATAAAATCCTTAACGTTTTATGTTTCTTTTTTTTATTAATTAATTATATTTTTTTTTCACTATTGTATAACAATTATAAAGTGCAATATTTAACTAAGTTGTTTTTGTCGTTATTCATCAACAATTAATTAAATTATTATGTTATTTATATTTAAATAATTAATACATATACATAAATATTTGTTAAGTTATTAACTCAAGATATAACAAAACATAAAGTTTAAGTATTTTTGCATGAACAAATGTTTCATGAAACCAGGAAACTTTAGAGGCGATGAGTAGTTGCTTCCGTATGAGTTCGAGGGGTAGAGAGAGAGTGAGTGAGTGAGAGAGAAAGAGAGTATATAAAAAAGTAAATAAAACTCTCTTTTAACCAGCAAACAGTAGTAGTTAAGTTGCACAATGAGTTCTCTTTATTTCTGCTTTTAGTTGTACGTGAGTGCATTACTCTTTGCTTTTGGCTGTTTTAGCATTAGTGCTTAAGTGTTGCTTTTACTCTGTTTGCTTGGTAGTTGTTATTGTTTACTCTTTTAAATATATTAGTGTAAGTATGTATATGCATAATAGAGATGTCTATGTTTATGTATGTATTTTTTCGCTTGTAATTATTATTAATGACATTAACAGTAACAATAAAACATTATTTTAATTAATTTTCTTTACTTTTAAATACGCTTAATATTGGTTTGTGTAACATTTCTTTCTTTTTGTTTTTAAACTATTTTTTTATGTTTAATATTTGTATGTTTATTTTAAATCTAAATCATCTTCTTCCTCTAAATGTTTGTTGCTATTTCTCCAACTGTTATACGCTGGTATACTGCTCTGGCTGTCGGTTTTCTTAGCATCACTAAAATCACTAAAGGCAGCATTTTGTATGCCCTCATAGATTTTATAGTTGTTAGCACTGCTATTCGGTTGGCCATAACTGCTGCTGCGATCAGATGTTACACTCATACTCTTGGAAGTACCAAAACGATCGGTCTTGTAGGCGGAACTAGGAGTGCCGAAAATCAATTCAGCATCGGAGAGTGAACCGCCAGAACGGGTAAATTTGCCATTGCCCAAGGCAGGCTGGCTATCGCCAAATATTATATCCAAATCTGAGCTTTTATTCAAGTTGTTGGAACCTTAAAATCGTTGCATAAAAAAAAGAAAAATATTTTAAATTGTTAAGATTTAATAGAAAATTTTAAAATACATTTAAAACATGCTTGTTGTAGGTGCATTGCTTTTTGTTGTTTTTGTTTTATGTTTTATTCTAAAAATTTAGTTCTTTAAATTAAAAAAAAAGTAAATAATTCCCGATTAACTGTTCGCTCTGAGCCTTTTAAGTGAATGAAATATGAGTGAAGGTGAGTGAAAAAAGGCCTCTTGTTAAACTGCTGTTAAGTGTTTTTTTTTTTGGAGCATAATTAATTTTTTGAGTAAGGTGCTTATTTTTTAAATACTCTTTATTTGTTTTGTTAAGCTTTTAAGCTCTTACAGTAAAAGCTCTCATATCAGGACCCTGTACTTACATATCGTACATTTTTTGTAAGAGCGTGCTTGTGTAAGTTCTATTCTATTCACACGTACATCTTCCAGCCATCAACATTTTGCCAACAATATCTGTAGTTTCTGTTTTTTTTAGGTTTATTAATAAATTGTCTTGTTATGAGAGCTTTCACTGTAGGAATATGAATGCATTCAACATAGATACAAGTAAACACGCATACATACACACAACTGTAAGAAATAGTAGACAAAGTTTTGTTGATATTTCTTAAAATTTATTATAGAGTTATTAAATTTAATTGAAATCATATGCATAGGAAGGTTCAGTTGAAAGTTGAGGGGAATTTTTCGCTTCTATACTTGTTCAGAGCGTTAGTAATAGAGGAAGAGTAATGACGGAAGATAAGTCATTAGCGGTATAAGTTTGGATTTAAAAGTTTTGAAATTAATCTAAAATCAATGGAGAATTACGAAAGTTCTTTTAAGTATTTTAGTCCCGACTAAAAAGCTTTTCAGCTACTTCAGACAGTAATAATATCTGAAAAGTATGCATTGGAACTGAACTCCAATGCATATAAAGACAATTAAATTAATATAAGATATTTTCTATATATATTACTGATCTAGCGATGTATGTATATAAAAATCTTAAGTAGACACCAAATATCATTAAACACGTATCTTTTAAATTCAATACAATCATCATGCATCCATAATTTGTATAATAAGAATAAACGAAACTAATGATTTTTAAAGAGGACCCAGAGAAGAAAGCTATAGAAATTTGCTTAGAAAGTAATGGCAATATCATTAGTTCCAAGTTTGCTATACAATAATCTGAAGTGGATATATTTTGCACTCCTTCTAAAGGTACTTAATTTAGAACATCATCAGCCTAATATCTGACGAAAAAAAGTTCTATTTAGGAATACATTTTTCTCTAACAAAATTCAATTTAAAACTCATGCAAAATATATAATCACAGCGCTGATCCTTTTTTGAAATTGAAATGGGGGTCGCTCTAACTTATTTCTTCAGCTTTAGCTTTTAAAAGCTTTAACTACTAAAGTTTGATTATTAGATTCAAAATTATTTTACTTATTAGTGCCGCAGTTTCTACGCCAATTTGTGCTTTAGTTTTAAAATATTTTGATTTTTATATCTTAAGTGCAAAATACAAAAGCATAAATATTTAAAGAAATAGAATAATGAAAAAAATATTGAGATGAGATGAAAGCTTTTTGGTGAATGGGCGGTGAAGTATAAAAGAAATAAAAGCGATTAAATGATAATTTTAATAATAAAAAATAATAAATATCCTAAACAATAGGTATCTCTAAAGATGAAGTGATTAAGTGGTAACCAGTTGAAAATGTCAGATACTTCAGTTTTTAGATGAATGCTTAAAGTTTGCTCCAAAATTAAGTGATCAAATGAGAAGAACTTTCGAACATTGAGTTCTATATATGAATCTAGTATGTGGGAAGCATCAGTAGAGGATTGACACCTTGCATCAACGTTACTTAAAAATATCTTATAATTTGTATTTGTAATAATACCAAACCAATTATAACTGATTGGATATAAAACTGAATTTTCCGAAAATGATTTGTAGTAATGTTTTAAAGTGATCAAAAGTCTCAAAATCAGAACGGACTCTAACATTACATCAACAAAGCTGAACAGCTTTTTTCTCTTCGGTACCCGGACGAAATTCTTGAAAATATGTCTTGAATTACCGATATATATCTAAGAGATGGAAACATTCGAAAGTGATTGAATTATCAATTTAAATTCTTTAATTCCAGGGACAAATCACGTATTTACGATCGTATTTGATTGGTGTTTATAGTAAGAAAATCCCACGCCGTTTTAAAGAACCGAAACCTTTGAATGCTAAGAGCCGACCATCGACAGCTATAATTTCTTAAAAATAAAGCAACATTTCCTATTCTACTTTTGTGTTTTACGGCATTGATCAAGTCTCTTTTGATGATCATTTACTTCAGAACCAATCTGGAATTCGTTTGATTAGATTTAATTTACAAAAACTCTTATAGAACGAGAAAGTACGATAAATTAGTTAACTACACCAAAAGTTATCAAGCTTTGATCGAGTTATCAAACTTTGATCAAGTCTATTTTGATGATCATTTACTTCAGAACTAATCTTGAATTTGTTTGATTATATCTCTTATAGAATTCCGAGAAAACACGATAAAGTTGATGACGACACCAGCGAGTGATCAAGTCTTGGTATATTTAGACTTAGATGATCATTTAAAAACGAAGGACTTATGTGGACTAAAGAAGATAACTATCTATATTGACTTTAATAGAATGATCTTTGCAAAAGCACCTTGAAGTAGTTAATGAGACTGATGTGTTATAAAGATTTGATAGAATTAGACTTGGATAGCTTAGAAACGAATATCTTTATCTTGAGGAAATGATCATAGGTAAATCATTTATGGAGGAGATATCATTAAAAAAGGAATTGATCAAGTAGAAGAAAGAGCAGAACTTTTCGGTACCTTAGGATGACGGATCAGATTACGTATGTGTGAAAGTAAGAGAGCAAGAGGACTCATGGGAGAGCCATATTTTATGATATTGATCTAGTATCGTTTGATGATCATTTAGAAAAGAAAGATGTATGAGATACCGCAAAGTTTTGTTCATTCTTCTTGAATTCGTTTGATAAGACCTCATATTCAACTCTTATAGAACGATCTCGAAGAAAATATTATACAAATTGATAGTAGTAATTGAATGAATAAGAAGTAACTTCGATGTTGAAGATCATTTAGTAAAAGAAGGAATAATGTAGAAGTGGTGTACCTCGGAAACAATCTTGAATTAGTTTGATGAGGTTACATCCCATGCAGCAATCTTCAAGAAAGATCTTTATAAATCTAAAAAAAAAATAAATACTCTCTAAGTAGACAGTCGAGAGCTAAAGCATAGATCCAATTTTTATGAAAATTCCAGACAAACTATTTTATTGCTTAATCTCCAAATAAATTATTTCGATTTTTCCCCTAAATCTAATTGAGATCTTGAACTAATACGTTTAAGTTCTTTTATTTTTTTTATAGTTCTTTATAAATACTTATAAATTTATACATTAAAAGCAGTGATTTAGTGTGATTTCTCATCCCAACGTGCAATGTTTGCAAATGTTATTATAAATATTTTATATAAGTACTATATAATTTAATGTTGTTGTAGTATTTATTGTCTTAAATACATACTGTTTACATATTTTGTTTTTTATTTAAATTTGGATGCAATAATTTTGTATTAAATGCTGTTTTGATTTGCTTTTAAGAACAAATAAAAAAAAATTGATTGAGAGCAATTGTTACAAAAAAAAATTCAATGAACTTACAAAAAATTGAACTAAACACAGTGGATCATCGTTTAACCACTTGTATATATTGTCTGTCTATTGGTCTTTTTAGATATTTGTTTGTTCAAATACTCAATACATGACACTTGACCTTCTACACTTGAGTTCTAAATATTTACGATTTTTCTCTCTTTACAAAAAAACAATTAAAAAATACAATATAGACAAAATTTCAAAATAACGACGCACTCATTGACAATTTAACGAAAATATGTTATGTAAAGAAATGGGGAGTAACAGAATATGATGAATGGCAGGCAGGCTGATCGGTTGGTTAATTGTCACCATTAATTAATTGATTTATTAGTAACACGATTTGGGAATTTTCTTTCATGCGATTTTTACAAAGAAACACATTCTTTTTTTTTAGGTTAACAAAGACATTTTCAAGGTTCATGCGTTGGAATAAAACGTTTTGAAGACTTTGCTTTAAAAAAGAGGAACTATTATACGCGATTTTTTTATACTCCAATTAAAGGAGCTATTGAGCTATTGAGATTGTATGGTTCGGAAATGAAAAAATTTAAAACAGAAACAAGGATGGATGGTTTTCGTTTATGGATCAATGCGAATGATGTTGTATAATAATGGTGATGATGATCGTGATGATGGTGGTGGATGTTGAAACGCTGGTTGAGGGTTGAAATGAAGATGTGGACCTATATATTTGAAGTTATGGATGAACATTTAGGATTTTCGTAGTGTAAGGCTGACCAGCAATACACCCACGGCTAGATAATTACCATTGCTTTCGGATCTTGAGTACGAGGGTCGTGTGTACGACGGCAAGTCCGTAGCGGCATTATAACCATTCGAAGCGGCCGCAGTAGATTGAGTATCTTCGCTGCCGGTAGCTGGTACGGTGACCGCAGCTGGTGCACTGTAGACACTGGCCGAGCGGGTGCCAGTATTCAATGGAGCTGTTATAGCAGTTCTCCAGTCTGTGGTGGTGTTTGCTGTATCATTTCTTAATTTGGTGTTTGCCGTACCCTGACTGCTCTGGCCCAGGCTGGTGGAGGCTGTGGCATTGCTTACCGTATTACCGGTAGCCGTGGTAGTGTCCATGCGTGTTATGGTTTCGATGGAAGTGGAACTGCCATAGATATAGCTGGTCTTGTCCTTGTTAGAAGCAGTCGAACTCTGATAGGTGGTACTGGAGTTGGTAGCAATCGAGGCATTTTGAGGAGGTGGTGGCGGTGGTCTAGATGGTGGTGGCGGCGATTTAAAAGTACTGTCCGTACGAGCATTTATACGCGAAGAAATAGATGACGAAGAAATCGAAGATGAAGATGTGGTGGACACACCTCCAATGGTTGTGGTGGTCGTGCTGGTTTTCATGGCTCCCTTATCGAAGGGATTGACACGCTCTTGTGGTTCAAAATTGGTGACTGGTTTGTATTTAGACTCTTGATCGTAGGTGTCTAAAACGCTGGAAGAGGGCTTGCTGCTGGAACTAACACTGCCGGCGGTCAGTGTGGAAGTGGACGAGGTGTCCGATCGAGCATCAACCGGTTTCTCGGCGGGTTTCGGAGAGGGTTGTGTGGAGATCACAGAATCACCTAGACCCGAAGAGGCAGAAGTGCTCGATTTGCCAGATGTAAACGAGAATTGTTTGCCCAAGAACGAGCTACCGGCAC
This sequence comes from Lucilia sericata, assembly GCF_015586225.1. Lineage (NCBI taxonomy): Eukaryota > Metazoa > Arthropoda > Insecta > Diptera > Calliphoridae > Lucilia > Lucilia sericata. The sequence continues at coordinate 33,062 of NW_023995454.1, read as the reverse complement.
TGGTGAGTCCACTGACGCTTATGCCACCTACGCCTGTGGTGGGGGCACTGCCACTACCGCTCTCACCAGTCATGCTATGACCCGATTCGCTCGCTGTTCTTCCGCGTTTTTTGTTGGCTAATTCCTACATGTCACCAAATATGCCCGCAAAGGTCTTTCTAAGGTTCTTCATGGTGTCCTCCGCATCCTCAACTACTGAACTCTGAGTTTGCGGAGGACGTTGAGTGCTCCTGGAAGCCGATGAAATATTTGAAGCCTGTGATGTTTGAGAATCACGTCGTGGCAGACCACCAGCCGGTGCACTAGTGGTAGAAGCACCATTCTCTTCGGGCACTTCGGAAATACTGCTGCGGCTGCTGAGACGTCCAATAGAGCCGACAGCTGGTGAAGTGCGTTCGGGTATTGGTGGTGGACCGCCCATGGGAGCTGGCCTTGGTCCAGTGGGTGCTATGGGTGGAGGACCCATTTCATCGGTAGGACTTTGGCCACGAGAAGACACCGATGAGCGTGAGGGTAATTTACCATAGTTACCTCCAGTTGTTTGCTGATTCATGCCTGGGCGACAGACATTCTAAAAGGATTTGAAAATGATGTCAAAACAATTTTTAAATTAATATAATTTGCTAGAATCACCTGCATGCGTGAAGTAACTAGATCAGCAATTTGTCTGCGATCATCTTCTTGAGAATCTCCCATCAAAGCAAAGGTGCTGTCTGAGGCTTTGATTATATACTCGCGACCATCTTTGCCCACAACAACGGAGACACCGCACACTTCCATGCCACCAAAGAGTTCAGAGATCTAACAAGAAAATGGAATTGAATTATTGAAAATATATTCGTAAAACTCCTGTTGAAAGATAAAAATCTGATTTTTACAAAAAAGATAATTTAATCATAATTTTCAAAAATATCTGAAAAATTAGTTTAGGTAATGAGTGAGGTAATCACCATTCATTACTAAAGAATATATATTGCAATGTGAAGTTGTAAAAGTTCTACATACCTCATCTACCCAGGTTTTGTATTTTTCAGTTAGGGTAATTTGCTCCAGCATGGCTGAACCCTGATTAGTTTTCCAATTACCAGTAATAGATTTGCGCCTAAAAGATAACGAAATGAAAGGATAAGAAACGGAATCTTTTGGCATTTCCAATAAAATGTATTATGAAGGGTATAAGAAGGTACGACTTGAATTTACCACTGACATTTTAGTAAATATGTTTGTGGACAAGTAAGATCAATCAACATGTTATTTGAAAGTGACTAAAGCAAAAGGATTAAGTCACATGTAATTAAGTGATTACTTTAAGATTCTATTGACATTATTAAGTGCACTGCCATTGTATATTTGTCTACTCTTCATTAGATTAAGTATCTCGGCCAAATGTCAAAAACGTTTAAGACCAAACAAGTAATAACAAATTGTTCTTTCTATTCATCTTAACAACAAATAAGGGAAAATTATCTATATAGTATTTTAAATGTGTCTTACACATTCATTACTCATATCCAACTTACATAAATGCCTTGTAATTGTTGCCAATCTTTTGAATGTGCACATCGAACTTTGCATCAATGTATGGTTCAATAGTGCAATAGCAATGGCCTTCAAAACCGGTGCCAGTTACAAGGCCGGCTGCATCTTGCAGACCCATTTGATTTTCAAAACGTGCCGTAGCCATACCGCCATGACAATGGCCTGCCTTCAAAACACACGGGAATTTTGTCCAATTTAGCTGGAAATAGATAAGAAAGAAATGTTGTAAAAAACATTATGGCTGATAAAAAGGGAGCAATTAGTTCAACTTTTGTTTAAAAATTACACTCGCTCCAAAGAGTACACACTTAGTTTTTTTGTTGCTTTTAGTTCTATTTTATGGTTATTAATATTTTGGCTAAAAGCCAAAATAAATCCTAGCAAGTGCAACCGAATATAAACAAGAAAATCCAAACAGCAAACAATAATCGAGTACATCATCATCATTATTATTGAATGAGCTGGTTGTTGGTAAGAAATTGTATTGTTAATTATTCACCATCATGGAATGATGGGACGATAGATGGATGGGTGATGGTACGGTTATGGAATTTAGTGTTTGCCAATAAAATAATTATTTCCATTATTTCTATTACAACCGAGTCAACAAAACAACACCAGGGACCTATTATTTCACACAAGTGTTTTAAATAATGTTAAAAAAAAAATTATTATAAAGCTGTAATTTATATAATGGAATTTAGAAAAACCTAAGTAAATATTGAACTTATAGTCGGTGTTGGGAATATTAGAATTAGATATTAGATCTAGTCTATGTCTAGTCTAATCTAGTCTAGTCTATGTCTAGTCTATTTCTAGTCTATGTCTAGTCTATGTCTAGTCTATGTCTAGTCTATGTCAAGTCTATGTCTAGTCTATGTCTAGTCTATGTCTAGTCTATGTCTAGTCTATGTCTAGTCTATGTCTAGTCTATGTCTAGTCTATGTCTAGTCTATGTCTAGTCATGTCTAGTCTATGTCTAGTCTATGTCTAGTCTATGTCTAGTCTATGTCTAGTCTATGGTCTAGTCTATGTCTAGTCTATGTCTAGTCTATGTCTAGTCTATGTCTAGTCTATGTCTAGTCTATGTCTAGTCTATGTCTAGTCTATGTCTAGTCTATGTCTAGTCTATGTCTAGTCTATGTCTAGTCTATGTCTAGTCTATGTCTAGTCTATGTCTAGTCTATGTCTAGTTCTATGTCTAGTCTATGTCTAGTCTATGTCTAGTCTATGTCTAGTCTATGTCTAGTCTATGTCTAGTCTATGTCTAGTCTATGTCTAGTCTATGTCTAGTCTATGTCTAGTCTATGTCTAGTCTATGTCTAGTCTATGTCTAGTCTATGTCTAGTCTATGTCTAGTCTATGTCTAGTCTATGTCTAGTCTATGTCTAGTTGTCTAGTCTATGTCTAGTCTATGTCTAGTCTATGTCTAGTCTATGTCTAGTATGTCTAGTCTATGTCTAGTCTATGTCTAGTCTATGTCTAGTCTATGTCTAGTCTATGTCTAGTCTATGTCTAGTCTATGTCTAGTCTATGTCTAGTCTATGTCTAGTCTATGTCTAGTCTATGTCTAGTCTATGTCTAGTCTATGTCTAGTCTATGTCTAGTCTATGTCTAGTCTATGTCTAGTCTATGTCTAGTCTATGTCTAGTCTATGTCTAGTCTCTAGTCTCTGTCTAGTCTATGTTCTATTCTAGTCTATGTCTAGTCTATTCTAGTCTATGTCTAGTCTGTGTCTAGTCTATGTCTAGTCTATGTCTAGTCTATGTCTAGTCTATGTCTAGTCTATGTCTAGTCTATGTCTAGTCTATGTCTAGTCTATGTCTAGTCTATGTCTAGTCTATGTCTAGTCTATGTCTAGTCTATGTCTAGTCTATGTCTGGTCTATGTCTAGTCTATGTCTAGTCTATGTCTAGTCTATGTCTAGTCTATGTCTAGTCTATGTCTAGTCTATGTCTAGTCTATGTCTAGTCTATGTCTAGTCTATGTCTAGTCTATGTCTAGTCTATGTCTAGTCTATGTCTAGTCTATGTCTAGTCTATGTCTAGTCTATGTCTAGTCTATGTCTAGTCTATGTCTAGTCTATGTCTAGTCTATGTCTAGTCTATGTCTAGTCTATGTCTAGTCTATGTCTAGTCTATGTCTAGTCTATGTCTAGTCTATGTCTAGTCTATGTCTAGTCTATGTCTAGTCTATGTCTAGTCTATGTCTAGTCTATGTCTAGTCTATGTCTAGTCTATGTCTAGTCTATGTCTAGTCTATGTCTAGTCTATGTCTAGTTCTATGTCTAGTCTATGTCTAGTCTATGTCTAGTATATGTCTACTCTATGTCTAATCTATGTCTCATATAGCTCTATTCCATAATATTTCCTTTTTAATGTTTTCAACAATTTCATACATAATTTACATAAAATGACTCAATAAAATGCAATGAACTGAATTAAATTTATTTAAAATTTATGCCTCAAATAAATAACCCATTATTAGTATTTTTGTCACCATTCAGTGCACACCCATAGTGCATTTGAAAAACGTGTGAAACAACTATAAATTTTATTTATATTTTTAATTAGATGGCGTTCTGAGAATGTGTCGGCGGTGTATACGCCGCCGCCACTTAATAATTTTAATATTGTGTTCAATTAATTACTTTTAAAATTTTTTTTATTGATTTAGTTAAGTGCTGAAAATATATTTTAACATATTTTTATAATTTTCTTAAGTATTTATTTTTTTAATGTTGTTGTTTTTTGCTCTTATTATTTTGTATATTTCAATAGAATTTCCTCGAAGTAAAATTGATTCATATTTCAAAAATAACGTCAGTGTGTAAAATTAAATATTATTTTTACGTTTTTCGCAAAGAACACACACAACTGAGATGAATTTTATTCAATGAATAGCAATTTCAAAAAAGGAAATTTTTCTTTTTATTTTCTTTAACACATCATCATATCGCAAATATGTAAGTGAAAATGTATGAATGTATATAAAAATGTGTGTGTAGGTATTCCTACGATCTTGGCAATGAAATTCCACTTAGATGGAAGGAATGCAAATATAGACATACATTCATTTAGAAATATTTACAAATTTGAAATAATAAATTTAACCTTAAGAAACCAATACCACTATTAATAAAAAATATGTTAAGTAGTCAGAATTTTACCAGGAAACGAAATTTTTTTTAAATAAAATTTAATTGTGAAAACCTGCAGATTCAATTTGTTTTATAATTAAAGGAGAAAAAGGATACGTGGTGCTATCTTAGTACCTTTTGTAGCTTATTAACCGTTTGTGGTTTAAAATTTAAAACATACACATTCCTTTAAATCAAACGCATTTGTCATTTTTTTTGTTCTGTGCCCACATTCATAATCTAAATATCCATTTACGAGACTGTAGACGGACTGACGGACAGACTGGTGTGATTCGTATGTGTTACGTTTCTGTTTTATTTTCATATTTGATGATGTCATTAAATTGCTTATAAACATTGCATTTTGTATTTTGATATCAATAAGTAAACTATGACGCTAAAGCAGTGGGGCAAAGGTGGGAAAAAATATGATAAAATTGTATTTTTAATCTACTTTCAATATTAAAAGAAAATAATTTTGAGAATCATCTATGTCTTGTCTATGTCTTGTCTATGTCTTGTCTATGTCTTGTCTATGTCTTGTCTATGTCTTGTCTATGTCTTGTCTATGTCTTGTCTATGTCTTGTCTATGTCTTGTCTATTTTGTCTTGTCTTGTCTATGTCTTGTCTATGTCTTGTCTATGTCTTGTCTATGTCTTGTCTATGTCTTGTCTATGTCTTGTCTATGTCTTGTCTATGTCTTGTCTATGTCTTGTCTATGTCTTGTCTATGTCTTGTCTATGTCTTGTCTATGTCTTGTCTATGTCTTGTCTATGTCTTGTCTATGTCTTGTCTATGTCTTGTCTATGTCTTGTCTATGTCTTGTCTATGTCTTGTCTATGTCTTGTCTATGTCTTGTCTATGTCTTGTCTATGTCTTGTCTATGTCTTGTCTATGTCTTGTCTATGTCTTGTCTATGTCTTGTCTATGTCTTGTCTATGTCTTGTCTATGTCTTGTCTATGTCTTGTCTATGTCTTGTCTATGTCTTGTCTATGTCTTGTCTATGTCTTGTCTATGTCTTGTCTATGTCTTGTCTATGTCTTGTCTATGTCTTGTCTATGTCTTGTCTATGTCTTGTCTATGTCTTGTCTATGTCTTGTCTATGTCTTGTCTATGTCTTGTCTATGTCTTGTCTATGTCTATGTCTTGTCTATGTCTTGTCTATGTCTTGTCTATGTCTTGTCTATGTCTTGTCTATGTCTTGTCTATGTCTTGTCTATGTCTTGTCTATGTCTTGTCTATGTCTTGTCTATGTCTTGTCTATGTCTTGTCTATGTCTTGTCTATGTCTTGTCTATGTCTTGTCTATGTCTTGTCTATGTCTTGTCTATGTCTTGTCTATGTCTTGTCTATGTCTTGTCTATGTCTTGTCTATGTCTTGTCTATGTCTTGTCTATGTCTTGTCTATGTCTTGTCTATGTCTTGTCTATGTCTTGTCTATGTCTTGTCTATGTCTTGTCTATGTCTTGTCTATGTCTTGTCTATGTCTTGTCTATGTCTTGTCTATGTCTTGTCTATGTCTTGTCTATGTCTTGTCTATGTCTTGTCTATGTCTTGTCTATGTCTTGTCTATGTCTTGTCTATGTCTTGTCTATGTCTTGTCTATGTCTTGTCTATGTCTGTCTATGTCTTGTCTATGTCTTGTCTATGTCTTGTCTATGTCTTGTCTATGTCTTGTCTATGTCTTGTCTATGTCTTGTCTATGTCTTGTCTATGTCTTGTCTATGTCTTGTCTATGTCTTGTCTATGTCTTGTCTATGTCTTGTCTATGTCTTGTCTATGTCTTGTCTATGTCTTGTCTATGTCTTGTCTATGTCTTGTCTATGTCTTGTCTATTTGTCTATGTCTTGTCTATGTCTTGTCTATGTCTTGTCTATGTCTTGTCTATGTCTTGTCTATGTCTTGTCTTGTCTATGTATGTCTAGTTGTCTATGTCTTGTCTATGTCTTGTCTATGTCTTGTCTATGTCTTGTCTATGTCTTGTCTATGTCTTGTCTATGTCTTGTCTATGTCTTGTCTGTCTTGTCTATGTCTTGTATGTCTTGTCTATGTCTTGTCTATGTCTTGTCTATGTCTTGTCTATGTCTGTCATGTCTTGTCTGTGTCTATGTCTTGTCTATGTCTTGTCTATGTCTTGTCTATGTCTTGTCTATGTTGTCTATGTCTTGTCTATGTCTTGTCTATGTCTTGTCTATGTCTTGTCTATTCTTGTCTATGTCTTGTCTATGTCTTGTCTATGTCTTGTCTATGTCTTGTCTATGTCTTGTCTATGTCTTGTCTATGTCTTGTCTATGTCTTGTCTATGTCTTGTCTATGTCTTGTCTATGTCTTGTCTATGTCTTGTCTATGTCTTGTCTATGTCTTGTCTATGTCTGTCTATGTCTGTCTATGTCTTGTCTATGTCTTGTCTATGTCTTGTCTATGTCTTGTCTATGTCTTGTCTATGTCTTGTCTATGTCTTGTCTATGTCTTGTCTATGTCTTGTCTATGTCTTGTCTATGTCTTCTGTCTATGTCTTGTCTATGTCTTGTCTATGTCTTTAGATCTATAGCTTAGTGTATGACTGAGTCTATGTGTTAATATTAATACCTATGTCAAAATATATATCGATGTCAAAAGAGAAATTATTCCTAAATTAAATATTTTTTTAAATACCGAATTTAATGCCATCAAAGGACACTGTTGTTTTCTCAACACCCCACTGATCTCCCTATTTGTTTGTACTTTGTAGGTGATAAAAATTGAGAAAACAAACAACAAAGTGATGATGACAGCAGAACGTTATTCTCGCAAATTATCGGCCATAAAAATAAAGCAAAACAAAAAACTCAGAAAATCCGCTTAATGTGACAACACACATGCTCAAAATTGGCAAAACAAAATATCTTAATACGACAATAAACATACGAACAAATGCATAATGATTATGATCATTTAGAAAAACAAAATACAACCAGTGTCAGAATCGACGACTATCAGTAAGATAGACTGGCAGTTTCAAAGACTTTTTTGTCCATTAGTCAGTCACTGTTTAGGCAGACAGTATTTACAAACAATTTTCATTTTACTCACGAAATGAGAGTGAATGTTGTTGCTGTTTTTGATACTAGAATAAATGCAGTTTGTTGTATACTGAATGCATAAATATACACTTTGAAAAAATAGCTTTGCTACTTTAACAGTACCTGCATATGGTCTCTTCAAACTATGATAGTCTTGATCAATTTATAAAACTGTTAGAATCAAAGTTATTAAATGTAGGATTCCAGTTTTGATATGAATATTCTAAAGATATCTATTGAGTAGATTTTCTCAGTGTATTTCTATTACGAGAAAAAAAAAAAACACAACAACTGCAACTTCTATAAAAATGCATCAATTAGCTATTAAAGCTTTTATGCATATTTGCTTTTTTTATTTATGTTGTTGATTTTTTTTTATTTGCTCAAAGTAGCAAATCAACTATTAGTTTCACTCACTGAAATCGGCAGATTTTGTTTGTGTTTATGCCGATTTCTATTTAATAACAAATCGTTTTGATGGTGATGATGATCATAATCTTCGGTGAGTTTGTCGTCGACGATCAATGCTAACGACAAGCATTTGAAAATGTATATATTATTTTTCTTATGTTGTGCTCTGCTCTGCTCAATTCGATCATTTCGTACTCTTAGAAGTGATTTTTTTTGTATGACATGTGAGAAAAAACAAAATCATTTAATTGCGTACGACGCTAGTTGGCAGACGGATGTTTGTTATTGGTTTGTCTCCCCTTTTGATTTGGGGAGAAATTATAGGAGGCATAGCTTCAAAGGTGTTTTTTTTTAAAGAATTTCACAAATATTTAGAATAATCTTAAATTTTCAAGAAAATTTTATTCTAGTTTTCGAGATTTTTGAGATTTTTAAAAATTCTTGTAAGACAATTTTCTATAATTGTATTTTTATGAAAATATTCAATAAAATTCTTTTATTGTAAAGAGTTTTTTATAAAATTCACTTTTTATAAAGAACTTTGATAAAAATTTACATTTTGTATGAAGAAAATTCACGATCAATTCTCTATTTAGAGAAAATTCGCGAGATCTTTACGTTATAGAGAAAGTAGAGAAAATTATCCATCAATTTTCTATAAAGCGAAAGTTGACAATCAATTTTCTATCAAGTATAAAGAAAATTAACGATCAATTCTCTAAAAGAGAAAATTATCGATCAATATTCTTTAATAAGAAAAAAATTACGACTAAATCTCTGTATAAAGACAATTCACGATCGAATCTCTATATAGAGAAATATATATATTTCTATATATTTTCTATAAAATAATAATAAATATTTCAATAAATTTGTTAATAAAAAAATCTCGATCTATTTTCTATATAAAGAAAACTCACGATCAATTTTCTATAAAGGAAAATTTCTCGATACATTTTCTATGAAAAGATAATAATAACGATCAATTTTATTTAAAGAAAGAAATCACGATCAATTAATTTTAAAGAAAAAATTCTTGATCAATTTTCTATATAGAAAAATTCACGATCAATATTCTTTAAAATGAAAAAATGACGATTAAATCTCTATATAAAGAAAATTCACGATCAATTCTCTATATAGAGAAAATCTTCGATACCTTCTCTATAAAATAAAATTCACGATAAATTTGTTTATAAAAAAATTTCGATCTATTTTCAATGAATAGAAGACTCACGATCAGTTTTCTAATTCACGATTAGTTTTCTTTAAAGAAAGAAATCACGATTAATTATTTTTAAATAAAAAATTCTTGATCAATTTTCTATAAAAAGAAAATTCAGGATCACTTCGCTATATAGAGAAAATATACAATAAATTTTATGATCTCTATAGAGAAAATCCATAATACTCTTTTATGAAAAAGAAAATTCACGATCACTTCTCTATACAGAGAAAACTTACGATCAATTCCCTATATAAAGAAAATCCATAATACTTTTTCTATAAAAATAAAATTTACGATCAGTTTTCTATAAAGTAAATTGACAATATGTTTCTATAGAAATAATTCTAGATCCATTTCTATAGAGAAAAAATCACGATCAATTTTTTGTAAAACGAAAATTCATGATCAATGTACGATCAATTTTCTATAAAGAGAAATTTTACGATCAATTCTCTATATAGAGAAATATTACTTACTCTATAAAAAGAAAATTCACGATCACTTCGCTATATAGAGAAAATCCATAATACTCTATCTATAAAAAGAGAAAATTCACGATCACTTCTCTATACAGAGAAAATTTACGATCAATTCCCTATGAAGAGAAAATCCATAATACTTTTTCTATAGAAATTAAATTTACGATCAGTTTTCTATAAAGTAAATTGACAATATGATTTTATAGAAATAATTCTCGATCCATTTCTATAGAGAAAAAATGATCATGATCAATTTACGATAAATTTTCTATAAGAGAATAATCACTATGAATTTTCTATATAAAGAACAGTTTTTGATAAATTTTTTCTATATAAAGAAAAATTTGGATTAAGTTTTTATTTAAAAAAAAATTCTCAATTAAGTTTAAAAATTAGAATTAAAGAAATTTTCAATAAATTTTTATTTCATTACTCCCTAAAAACTTTTCAGACTGCCCTCATTTAAATGAGTAAATAAAATTGTCTTTGGTAGCTTGTAAGAATTTTTTGTTTTTATATTTTTTTTTCAATTTTTTTTAACCAATATGAGTATAAACAATGAAACAGTTCATAATTTCATTCAGTCGTGAATTTCTTATAAAACGGTCAAGTCTTCGCGAACACAACAACATTTTGAGGTTGTTGCTGCCGCAAAAGTTTTTTTTTTTTTCAATATTTCGCTCTTCGGTTTTCCTTGCTGCTGTATTGCGTGTGTATGTGTTTTTTTTTTTTTTTGAAAATCTATAAAATATTTATTAGATTTTCTTTTAAATATTGAAATTATCTATTTCTAAATTGAAAATTTAAATAAATGTGCATACAGTGAGTGTTTGTTGTGTCTTGTCAATTTTAGTGTTTAAATTGGGGGAGAAAAGCTGCCTTCAAAATAAATGAATGGATTTAAATTGATTTAAGAGTGATTTAAAAATAAACCAGAAACAAAATAAAACATTTTTTAAAAACATATAAAAAATAATAAAACAAAACAACAAATCGAAAACTATTAATTTTGTTTGATTGGGGTAAGTTGTTGTAGAGTGAAAACACACACTCACTTTTTTTTGCGTTAAAGTGCGTGTGTTTTATTTCATTTGGTTTGAACTGTGAAATTGAAAGTGTTGTTGCTTTGATGAATGTTTGTTGTGGGTGATTTGAAGGAGTGTTTTCATTTGTATGAGAAATAATTGAAAATATGTATGAGTGTTCTTTTTGTAATTCAAAAAAAAAAAAAAAAAAATTCTTTTTTCGAAGATAAGAATTTGTATATTAAACAAATTGTATGTTTTTTTTGGCGTTATTAACAATATGACTAATTTTTTTAAATTTTCGACTCAAAAAGTGTTTTTATGTAATATATTTTTAAATTAAAAAAAATATATATTTTATTTATTAAATTTTTACCACTATATAAACAAAATTATCGATCAATTTTCTGTAGAGAGACAATTTATGATCTATTTATATTATTAAACTTTCACTATTTCACTATATAGACAAAATTATCGATCATCGATCAGGGAAGTTTTTCATCAATTTTCTATTTCTATTCAATATAAATTTTCCATATCGTGAAAATTTTCGATAATTTTTGCAGAAATTTATAAATTTTCAATAAAGAAAAACTTCTCGATCTGTTTTCTGCATAGAAAAAACACACGATCAATATTCAACATAGAAGAATGTTCACGAAATATTTTTTGTTATAAATAAATTTCAAGATTTTCACGATCAATTTTTATATAGCAAAAAAATTTTTGATCAATTTTCTTTATATGGAAATGTCAAGATCAATAGCCAATATAAAGATATTTATATAGAGAAGATTAACGAAACATAATTCTCGATCAATTTTCTGTATAGAGAAAACTCACGAAGAATTTTTAGTATTGTGACAGATCTCGATAATTTGTTTTTTATATAAAATATTCATGATCAATTTTTTAAAAGGAGAAGATTCAGGAAATTATTTTTCTGTAGAGGAAATTTGTGATCAATTTCTCATAAACAGATATAAATTACAATGAATTATTCTTATAGAGAAATTTAGTGACAGTTCTCCTTTAATATTCTTTATAGAAAAAATTCACGATCAATTTTCTTTATAGAGAAAATTCACGACACGTTTTTAATATGGAGAAGATCACTATAACATATTTTGTAGACAAAATAGATGATCAATTTATCATATTTACCGTTTAATTTTCTATATAAAGTTTTTCACATATGGAAAGTTCTCGATCAATTATCTTTATAAAAGAAATTAACGATTAATTTTCTTTGCAGAGAAAGTATACGATTACTTTTTAATATGAATGCTTAAGTAAATTTATGATTTTTCATACAAATATAATTTGCGATCAATTATTTGAATAGAGAAAACTCACGATCATTTACAAATATAGTTAAAGTTCACCATCGATATTCTTTAAAGAGAAAATTAACGATAAATGTTTAATATAGAGATCACTATAAAGTATTTTTAAAGAAAATTGAGGGTCAATTGCCAGATACGATCAATTCTCAAGATAAATTTTCCACATAGAGAAAGTCCTCGTTCAAGTATCTTTTATAGAAGAAATTCCCGATTAATTCTCTATATAGGGAAAGTATACGATAAATTTATATTATTGTGTAGAGAAAAATCCATGATTGATTTCTCATAAAGTCATAATTCACGATCAATTATTCGTATAGAAAAAAGTTATAATCAATATTCAATATAATGACAGTTTCCAAAAGAATTTTATTTTTAGAGAAAATTCGCGATCAATTTTCTATATAGAGAAAATTCACAATATTTTTTTTTGTATTAAAAACATTTGCGATCAATTTTAAGTATTGAAAAAATTCACAAACGAATTTCTATATAAGGAAAATTCTAGAAATTCGAGATAAATTTTTAATATAAAGTTCTCGATCAAATTTTTTTATAGAGAAAATTCAATGTTAATTTTCTTTACAGTGAAAATTCAAGATCACTTCATGTTCATTTTATATAGAAACAATATACAATAACTTTTTAGAAAACTCACGATCATTTATCAATATAGTGAAAGTTCACCATCAATATTCTTTATAGAGAAAATTCACAATAAATTTTCTATATAGAGAAGATCATTATAAAATATTTTGAAAGAAATACATGTAGGTAGACACACATGATCAATTTCTCATAAAGTCATAATTCACGATCAATTATTTGTATAGAAAAAAGTTACGATAAATTTTCAATATAAAGGCAGTTTCCAAAAAGATTTTATTTTTAGAGAAAATTCACGATCAATTTTCTTTATAGAGAAAATTCACAATAATTTTTTTGTATTAAGAAAATTTGCTATCAATTCTCAGTTTTGAAAACAATTCACGACCAAATTTCCATATAAAGAAAATGCTCGAAATTTGGGATAAACTTTTAATAGAAATAACATTGCTAGCTGTCAAAACTAAAATTTGCAACATTTGACCTTTTTTTCTATGTGCATTGCACTTGTTGCAATTGCATTATAAACGATAGAATTCTATTAAAAACTGTCTGTCTGTAAGTGTTAGGAAATATGTATGGGAGTGTATGCAAACCAATGTGTGTTCGACTATACATGATGTGTGCCTACATCTATATGTCAATGGTCACCGAAATTCTTGTTCTTGTAATTTGTTACTCATCTTCATTTAGCTTTTTTTCTTCTTCTTCTTTTGTACAGATTTTGAGTGATTAGTCGTCGTCAAACTTTTTGAAAAAAATGTTCGTTCGGCCATACAAAGGGCGGTTGTTGACGTTGTGTTTGTGTTGTAGCTTGTTCACTTTTCTTTTTTACATCATGTGTCTGTCTAATATATATTTTTTTGTCCAAATTCAAAACAGCCGAAGAAGACAACCTCGAAATGGCTCATAAATTTGCCACTCAAACAAATGTGCTGTTTTGTATCTGTTTCAGTTGTTGTGGATTTTTTCTGTGTTTTCCAATTTGATTCTTAAACATTTTCATAGTAAAGTATTGAATATTATTGTTATGGTTGAGTTTTTATAGACAAACATACATATAAACATGCAGTGAGAAGGAAAAATAAAAAGGGAATTTTTAAAAATTTTGAATTTTTTTTTTTTATAAAAGTGTTTATAAGAAAACTCCCGATCAATTTTCAATATGCATAGTGAAAACACTCCTTTAAATTTCTTTATTGAGAAAACTTGCGATTTAGTTTCTTTTTAGACTAAATTATCTATATAGAGATATAGATTCTTGATCAATTTACTTTTAGTATAGAACTGTCGATCAGTAAATTTTTTTTTTTTTAAGAAAAATTTCAAAGATTTCTCTTTTTAATAGAAAAGAATATTCCGTTTTTAGAGAAAATTTTACAAAAATTTATTTTTTTATAGAAGATTGCGAAAAATTTTTCTTTTTAAAAATTAATTTTTTGAAAATTTAACTTTTTTATATTTCTATAAAATGAAAATTTTTCATTTTATAGAAAATTTCTCCTTTAGAAAATGTTTAAAAATGTTTTTATTGACAATTTTCTCAATTTTTTCATAGAAAATTTTCGATAATTTCACTATTTTTATAAAAATTTTTAGAAAAATTTATTCTCTGTTTTTCAAAATTTTCCATTTTTTTTATAGAAAATTTTTAAAAATTTTTCTTTCTTAAGAAAATTTTTCTTTTTTTATAAAAATTTATCTTCTGTATAGAAATTTTCCTTTTTTTATAGAAAATACTTCAAAATTTTCTCTTTTTTACAGAAAATCTTTCGAAAATTTTTAAAAATTATTCTTATAGAAAATTTTCATTTTTTTATAGAAAATTTTCGAAAATTCCTTTTTTTATAGAAACAATTTCCAAATTTTCTCTTTTTTAGGTCAGTTCTAGTTTAGTTCTAATTCAGTTCTTGTTCAGTTCTAGTTCAGTTCTAGTTCAGTTCTAGTTCAGTTCTAGTTCAGTTCTAGTTCAGTTCTAGTTCAGTTCTAGTTCAGTTCTAGTTCAGTTCTAGTTCAGTTCTAGTTCTAGTTCAGTTCTAGTTCAGTTCTAGTTCAGTTCTAGTTCAGTTCTAGTTCAGTTCTAGTTCAGTTCTAGTTCAGTTCTAGTTCAGTTCTAGTTCAGTTCTAGTTCAGTTCTAGAGTTCTAGTTCAGTTCTAGTTCAGTTCTAGTTCAGTTCAGTTCTAGTTCAGTTTTCTCTTTTCATCAAAAATTTTGAAAATTTCTCTTTTTTATAAAAAATCAATCGAAAATTTATCATTTATTTAGAAATTGCCTTTTTTTTAGAAAATATTTCGAAAATTTATCTTTTTTATAGAAAATCTTTCGTAAATTTTTAATTTTTTTAAAAAAAAAAATTTCAAAAACTTTATTTTTTTATAAAAAATTTCTGTTTTTAATAAAAAATTCAGGAAAATTTTACTTTTAATAGAAAATCTAAAAAATGTATCATTTTTTAAAGAAAATTCTCAATTTTTTTTTTAATTATTATAGAAAATATCCCTTTTTATAGAAATTTGCCTTTATTAAAAAAATTTCGAAAATTTACTTTTTTAAAGAAAATTTTTGAAAATCTCTTTTATAGAAAATTTTAAGTTTTTTTCCATATTTAAAGAAGTTTTTCGAATATGTAAATTTTGTAATATTTTCGTTACGCTCTCTTTTATTCTGATAGACACTGTACAATAAAGCTCCACATAAACTGCCAATAATTAATTGTCTATTTTTAGTGTAAAAACATTTGTTGTTGCTGCTGTTGTTGTTTTTTTTTTTATAGGATTAGCAACAATTTGTATAAAAAAGCAAAAAGCACACAGTTTGTGTTCGTTGTTTATTATTTTGCTGTGACAATATTTCTTTTGGTTTGTTTGTTTTTTTTAACGTAATTTTCGGCGTAAATAAAAGAATGACGAAGAAATGAAAAAGTAAACATTATGGTTTAATTTAAATGAATTAAAAAAGAAAATTATTATAGCAAAATAAAAATAAATATTTACACACCAGCAACATGCCAGAAAACCGCAAAATTTTTAACATTTATCTTAAAAAATTTTAAAGAAATTTTAAATATTTGCTTGTTACTCATACGTCTTGGTGGCGGTTATTTTCAAAATACAATAAAATAAAACAAATTCAAATATGTAAATGTTTGTGAATGTGTGCGCGTGTGATTCTATATGTTGTTTTTTTTAAGTGTTGACTCAATTTTGTTGCCAATTTTGAATAAATTTTGTTTTATTGAGCTTACGTTTTAATTTGGAACGATTTGTATTATTTATTTATCTGTTTTATTTGTCTAAAATTTTATTTATTCATTTATTTATTCAAGTGTTTTTCTCATTGCTATTTAGTAATCGTTTGTATTTGCAATTTTTTTATTTATTTTTTTTTTGTTTTGTCTTGGTTATTGGTTTTATATTTATGTTTTTATATACAATTTGTTTTCCTTTTTTATGGTTTTTTCTTCTTTTTTTCTTTCTTTAGTTTACATAATAAATCATATTCATAATTAGTCAAGCCTTAATTGCTTTTGTGCTTAAACAATTTATGGTGTAGCCAGCATTTGAATTTGAATTTTTATTTGTAAAAAGAGAAGAAGGTATTTTTTAAATTAATTATATTTTAAATTAAGCACATGTTCTTTACACATACGTAGTATGTCTGTTTCAATATTTAACTTTCTAGTGAAATTGTTAATGCAGTTTATGGAATGAATCATTATTGTATCTTTAATTATTACAATTTTCTTTAAATATTTATTGTACATACACAAATTACTTATTTCCTTTAAATAATGGATTTTCTGAATTTTTAGTATTAATTCATTAAAGCAAATATTTGAAATTATTTCTGGGAATTTTTCTGAACTAGAACTGAATTAGAACTGAACTAGAACTGAACTAGAACTGAACTAGAACTGAACTAGAACTGAACTAGAACTGAACTAGAACTGAACTAGAACTGAACTAGAACTGAACTAGAACTGAACTAGAACTGAACTAGAACTGAACTAGAACTGAACTAGAACTGAACTGAACTAGAACTGAACTAGAACTGAACTAGAACTGAACTAGAACTGAATTAGAACTGAACTAGAACTGAACTAGAACTGAACTAGAACTGAACTAGAACTGAACTAGAACTGAACTAGAACTGAACTAGAACTGAACTAGAACTGAACTAGAACTGAACTAGAACTGAACTAGAACTGAACTAGAACTGAACTAGAACTGAACTAGAACTGAACTAGAACTGAACTAGAACTGAACTAGAACTGAACTAGAACTGAACTAGAACTGAACTAGAACTGAACTAGAACTGAACTAGAACTGAACTAGAACTGAACTAGAACTGAACTAGAACTGAACTAGAACTGAACTAGAACTGAACTAGAACTAGAACTGAACTAGAACTGAACTAGAACTGAACTAGAACTGAACTAGAACTGAACTGGAGCTGAACTAGAATTGAAAATTCGAATAAAATTTTAGAAAATTTCTCATATTTATGAAAAATTTATAAAAAATTTTGTTTTTCTTTTGTTGGGAAAATTTTCATTTAGTTTTATAGATGTTTTTCAAAAATTATATTCTTTAAATGTATGCACCTCCAAAAATTTTCCATTTTTCGAAAGTTTTATAATTAAAACCACCCATTACTTGACAACTTCTGTGTAATACATGTCTTTATAAAATGGTTGCTGTTTTTCTTTTCTCTTCGTTTCCATCACAATAAAATTAATTTCCTTAGAAATCAAGTTTTTTTTTTTTTAATGCTTACATGTTTCATAACTTTATTCTCTAAAGGCTCATAAATGTACAATTAGCTGCTCCTTTAAATTAAATTTGAAACAATTTACTTCATTAAAAACTGCTTACAAATCTTTAACATTTTAACTGACATCGTAAAAGCCTACAATATTAATGAATTTTTAGCAGCTAATGTAAATTATATTTTACATTCTCCTGTTCCTCCCACTAAACACATACATAAATACCAACATAATGGAACCAACCAAAAAAAAAAAAAAAAAACAGCCACCAATTATGTTTTCCAGCTTAATTATTTAATATGAAAACATTATTTATAATTTCCTACACAACAATAACAACAACAATTTAGTGCCATTCATAGATCAAATTACCACAATTAGGAGGCTCATAAAGTTATAAAAAAAGAACATGAACTGAACTTGAATATTTTTATAATACATTTA
Source organism: Lucilia sericata (assembly GCF_015586225.1). NCBI lineage: Eukaryota > Metazoa > Arthropoda > Insecta > Diptera > Calliphoridae > Lucilia > Lucilia sericata. The sequence goes on along the minus strand of NW_023995454.1, from coordinate 15,010 downwards.
CTAATTTTGTGATAAATATAAAAGAGAAAAACATTAAATGAAACCAAAAAAAAAAAAAAAACATTGATAAACAGCATAAACAATAATCAATAAATATCATTGGCAAAATTAAATAGCCACAAAACTACGACTGCTCCCCTTTTTAAATGCTGACCAGGAGCTGCTATATAAAAGTATCATATGGCGTTTTAATGTTCATTTATTTGGTTAAACAGCCCCCGTTGTTAATTGTGCAAATTCTGTTTATGTTGGGGACAATATTTTAAACAAAAAACACATGCAGACATTTTGTTTATTTTTTGTTTAATAAAAAGTTTTTGCTTATAGAATTAAAAATATTAAATTTTAATAGACTTTTGTTTATTTATATTTTGTTTTGGGAATTATTTTTTATTGGTTTTGTTCTTTAAACGAGCTGCCAAAAACACCAAACAACACGTTTAATCGTTTATAAAAAAAAAAACTGTCATAAAACAATCAAAATATTTGCCAGATTTTAATAAAAGATTTCTGGTTTAATTTTTTTTTTTTTTTTGGCTTTAAAGTCTTATTAATTGTTGTAAAACAACTAGGGTTTTCATAGCAGGAATTAATGGAACAAAATTTCCCATTTGGTTAACATTTACATTTAGTAAAAATGTTTAAAGAAGTTTTTAAGACAAAATTTTCCTTTTTATAAAAGTATCGTTAAAAATTTAGTTTTCAAACATTTCTTTATTTAAGAGAATTTATTTTCTATTCTATTTTTTATAGAATATTTCCAAAAATTAATCATTTTTTCTAGAAAATTGTTATAAAACTTCACTTTTTATAGAAAATTTTAAAAAAATTCTATTTTTAATAGAAAATTTTCAAAACATTCACATAAAAAAAATCCACTTTGTATAAAACTTATTCAAAAATTACTTTTTTTATAGAAAATGTACAAAAAATTCTTTATTTTATATTTTTTTTTAAATTTTTAAAAAATTTTTTTTATAGAAATTTTTTTTCGAAATTTTCTCTTTTTTATATTTTTAGAGAAAATTATTGAAAATTTATCTTTTTTATAGAAACTAGAACTGAACTGAACTAGAACTGAACTAGAACTGAACTAGAACTGAACTAGAACTGAACTAGAACTGAACTAGAGCTGAACTAAAACTAAACTAGAACTGAACTAGAACTGAACTAGAACTGAACTAGAACTGAACTAGAACTGAACTAGAACTGAACTAGAACTGAACTAGAACTGAACTAGAACTGAACTAGAACTGAACTAGAACTGAACTAGAACTAGAACTGAACTAGAACTGAACTAGAACTGAACTAGAACTGAACTAGAACTGAACTAGAACTGAACTAGAACTGAACTAGAACTGAACTAGAACTGAACTAGAACTGAACTAGAACTGAACTAGAACTGAACTAGAACTGAACTAGAACTGAACTAGAACTAGAACTGAACTAGAACTGAACTAGAACTGAACTAGAACTGAACTAGAACTGAACTAGAACTGAACTAGAACTGAACTAGAACTGAACTAGAACTGAACTAGAACTGAACTAGAACTGAACTAGAACTGAACTAGAACTGAACTAGAACTGAACTAGAACTGAACTAGAACTGAACTAGAACTGAACTAGAACTGAACTAGAACTGAACTAGAACTGAACTAGAACTGAACTAGAACTGAACTAGAACTGAACTAGAACTGAACTAGAACTGAACTAGAACTGAACTAGAACTGAACTAGAACTGAACTAGAACTGAACTAGAACTGAACTAGAACTGAACTAGAACTGAACTAGAACTGAATTAGAACTGAACTAAAACTGAACTAGAACTGAACTAGAACTGAACTAGAACTGAACTAGAACTGAACTAAAACTGAACTAAAACTAAACTAGAACTGAACTAAAACTGAACTAGAATTGAACTAGAATTGAACTAGAATTGAACTAGAATTGAACTAGAACTGAACTAGACCTGAACTAAAACTGAACTAAAACTGAACTAGAACTCAACTAGAACTGAACTAGAACTGAACTAGAACTGAACTAGAACTGAACTAGAACTGAACTAGAACTGAACTAGAACTAAACTAGAACTGAACTAGAACTGAACTAGAACTGAACTAGAACTGAACTATAACTGAACTAGAACTGAACTAGAACTGAACTAGAACTGAACTAGAACTGAACTAGAACTGAACTAGAACTGAACTAGAACTGAACTAGAACTGAACTAGAACTGAACTAGAACTGAACTAGAACTGAACTAGAACTGAACTAGAACTGAACTAGAACTGAACTAGAACTGAACTAGAACTGAACTAGAACTGAACTAGAACTGAACTAGAACTGAACTAGAACTGAACTAGAACTGAACTAGAACTGAACTAGAACTGAACTAGAACTGAACTAGAACTGAACTAGAACTGAACTAGAACTAGAACTGAATTAAAACTGAACTAGAACTGAACTAGAACTGAACTAGAACTGAACTAAAACTGAACTTAAACTAAACTAGAACTGAACTAAAACTGAACTAGAATTGAACTAGAATTGAACTAGAATTGAACTAGAACTGAACTAGAACTGAACTAGAATTTAACTAAAACTGAACTAGAACTTAATTGGAATTGAACTAGAACTGAACTAGAATAGAACTAGAATAGAACTAGAATAGAACTAGAACTGAACTAGAACTGCATTTTTGAAATTTACAAAAAATTCTCTTTTTACAAAAAGTCATTGAAAATTTCTCTATAAAAAAATTGAAATTTAAATGTCTTTATTTATAGTTTTTGGATTGATCTGCTGAATTTTAGAAAATAACCATTTGTATTATTTTAAAAGGGTATTTAGTAACTTTATAAGATTTTTTAAAAAAGATGAACTAATGTAAAAATTTTGCTCAAATTGTTTAGTAATCTAAACATTCTTATCATTTAAATAATATAAAAATAAAAACAAAAAGGAAACTAATCTATTTGTTTAAATGTAATCTTTACTAAACATTGCACATTTAAAATTCTTGATAATTGTAAATATTAAATGACATCATGTAAATTAAATATGAAAATGTTAAAGTTAATTTTATTTGAGTGCAGTTTTAGTTTTGGTTTATTAGTAACACATATTTTATGTGGAAATTATATTGCAGAAGGTAATTATTATTATTATTATATTTATTCATCAACATTATTAATCATGCAAATTACATGTTTTGAAAAAAAATCATACAAATTGTTAACAAGTCAGTGTGTTATAAATTTATTTTGTGTTTTCAAATCTTTAGCATTTGTAAGAGATTTATCATTTGGTTTGTATTTTATGGTGGGTGTTTGAAATATTAAACAGATTTGTAATGTTTTTTTCAACTTTGGGGCATTGAGCTTTTTATTAAAAAAAAAAAACAACTGATTTATAATTAATTATTGTTATAAATTAAAATATGTTTAAAGACAGTTTCAAACATGTTTTAATAAATAATGAAACAAGTTGTGTATATTTTTACTGTTAACCAGATAAAGGTCAAGAACATGTAATAAACGGGTTAGTTGGGAGACCTGTTACAAAATGCCAATAAATCCCTACCAAACTTTAGCTTGATTAATGAACGGTAGAACTTCTTTATGTAAAATGTTTGAATGAGAGGGGGTGGAGTAACCCCCAAGAACTAGTTATAGAACTAGTTCTGTAATATCAGCTAAATCTGTTATAAAAATTTAATTCATTAGAAAATTGTCCTCTTCTGGGAATTTATGTCATAAAATTTAATGATTCCACTGATTAAAATAACAACCAACTATTTCTCATAAAACCCTTACGTTACACTGTGCTAATGTAACTCTTAAAACCTCACTACACACGTGAATTTCTCAAATAGATTTTAAATATTTTCCGTCATTTGATTTTTGCTCATTTAAAAACCAAAAGTGTCACAATTTTTATTATTATTCGTTTTTTTTTTACATTATTTGCATTTTTTTACAATTTTTGTTTTCTTGTTAAGTGATGTGAGAAGATGCTTTTAGAAAACTACAAATAATAAATGAACTAAAACTAAATGTTGTTTGTTAATAATTTAGTGCAAAATACATTTTTTGTTTTAAACAAACAGCCAGACGGACAAGTTAAGTTTACAAGTGCATTTGAATTATTTTAAACAGTTTAATTAACACAGTTTTTCTGTTTTCTGCTAACAAGTTTGTGTGGGTTGATAAATTTATACAAAAAATATTAAATTTCTTTAGCATTTTGTTATTGTTGTACTAAACAAAAAATCTTAAATTTAATTTAAAAAATAATATAATTTCTCTTATTTCCTTTTTTTGTAGTTGCTGCCATTATGCATTTTTCCAAATATTTAAGCTTTTTAACTTTGGCCTGTCTGGCCGTTTTGACATTTTATTCTACCCCCTCTATGGCCTGCTCCTGTATGCCGGCTCATCCTCAAACCAGCTATTGTAATGCAGATTATGGTGAGTAATATTAAACTGTTTTATTTTATTTATTTATATTGAAATTCAAAATTTTGATTGATGTACTTTTTATATGATTGAATAATTATATTAAATATTAATTTATTACTATAAATCGTTTAAACATATAATTGATTAAGAGTAATTGTACCAAACCTGTTTGGTAAGTAATCACTGTTATTGGTTAAATGATTTTATAGATAATGACAGATGTTAAATGATATTTGCGGTACAGCTTTAATTTTCAATAACCGGTCGAATAGTGACGAAGTAAAGATACTCTTTTCATACCCTACATCACTATAGTGGGCAGGGTTTTATGCGTTTGTGTTGATGTTTGTAACGCCCAAAAATATTGGTGCTACACCTTACAGTATACCAATTCGCTCAGAAACAGTTTCTGAGTCGATTTAGCTATGTCCGTCCGTCTGTGTGTCCATGTAAACCTTGTGCGCACTCTACAGGTTGCAATTTTCAAGATAATTTGATGAAATTTTTGCACATACTCTTCTTATGACGAAGCCTATTGAAAATGGTTAAAATCGGTCCATTATTTCATATTGTCCAAAATTACTGTCTCTATAGAACATATCTCCTTCTATAGAAAATATTAAATAAATTTCTCTTTTTTATAGAATGTTTCACAAATTTATAGAAATTATCGACAATTTCTCTTTTTATAGAAAATTATCGAAAAATAAAGCTTTTATAGAAAATTTTCAAAAATTTCTCTTTTTCATAGAAAATTTACGAACATTTCACTTTTTATATAAAATTTACAAAGATTTTCCTTTTTTTTATAAAAACAGAAAATTTCTCTCTTATTAAAGAAAATTTTCGTAAAAAATCTTTCTTGTAATAAATTTTCAGAAATTTTTTTACTTTTTTTATAACTCACCTTAGAAAATTTCGAAATACTTAGAAAAATTAAAATTCACTTTTTCTTAGAAAATTTCAATAAAAACCTATCTTTATTAAATAAATCTTTTTATGCAAAATTTTTTAACATTTCTATTTTTAGAACTTTTTAAAAAATTTTCTTTTTTAAAATTCTTATTTATATATTTAAAAAATTTTATTTAAATTTAAATATATTTAAAAAAAAATTAATTTTTAGAAATTTTTACGAACTCTTTTTTCAAAATTTTCTAAAAAGTCTCTTATTTTAAAAACATTAACTTTTCTATAGAAAATTTTCGAAAATTGTCTATAAAAAAGTGAAATTGTCGAAAATGTTCTATAAAGAAGAGTAGTTTTCGTAACTTTCTATAAAAAAGAGACATTTTTTTGGACAATTTTCGAAAATTTCTATTAAAAAAATTTTTACTTTTTTTATACAAACATCTCTTTTATACAAATTTCTCTTTTTTATAGAAAACTTTCAAATATTCCTCTTTTTTATTATAGAAAATTTTCGAAAATTACTTATAGAACATTTTCGAAAATTTATGTTTTTATAGAAAAAATTTTTAAAATTTCACATTTTTATAGAAAATATTCAACAATCTCTTTTTTATAGAAACATTATTTTTCTTTTTTGTATAAAAAATTTCTCTTTTTTATAGAAACTTTTCGCAATTTTTTCTTCTTTTATAATTTTTTTTTTCGAAAATTTCTCTTTTTTTATTGAAATTTTTATAAAATATCTCCTTTTTTATTAAAAAAATCTTTTTCGAAAATTCCGTTTTCTTACAGAAAATTTTCGAAAATCTCTCTTTTTTTATTAAAGAAAAATTTCGAAAATTTCTCTCTTTTATATAAAAAAATCTCTCTTTTTTATAGAAATTTTTTCTTAAATCTCTCTTTTTTTATTAAAAAAAATTCGAAAATTTATTTCTTTATAGAAAATCTTCGAAAATCTCTCTTTTTTAAATAAAAATTATAAAAACTCTCTTGTTTATATAAAAAAATCATTCTTTTTTTCTTATAGAAAATTTTCGAGAATGTCCTTTTTTCTTATAAGAACTTTTTGAAATTTTTTTTTTCAGAATTTGCTATTTTTTGACAATTTTAATAAATTTTTTAAAAATTACTTTTTGTCTAAGAATATTTTGATAGTTTTTAGAAATATTTAAAAAATTCTCTTTTTTCAGAAAATTTTGGAAAATTCTCTTTTTTTCGGAAAATTTTGAAAAATTCTCTTTTTTAGAATTTTTTTTAGTGAAAAGAAAATTTTTGAAAAATTTTCTCTTTTTATAGAAAATTTACGAAAAATTTATCTTTTTAAGAAAAATGTCCCTTTTTATAGAAACATTTTTCTTATTATAGAAAATTTTGGAAAAAATTTTCCTTCTATAGAAAATTTTTTGGCAAATTTCTCTTTTTATAGAACATTTTCGGAATATTCCTTTTTTTATAGAAAATTTTTAAAAAATTTCCCATTTTTCAAAGAAATTTTTTATAGAAATTTATAAGAAATTCTCTTTTTCTTGAAATTTCGAGAATGTACTAAAATGTCTCTTTTTTAAAAATTTTCTTATAGAACATTAATTCAAAAACTATTTTAAAAAATTGTTCATTTCAATTTCTATAAAACTTCTAAACTAATATTAATAGATCGAGTGACCAGCAACTAATTCGAATTAAGATTCGAAACTACTGTAAATATCTATTATAACATTGACGTAACTCAAAACATTAAAATACAAGGAGTATAAGTATAAAACTTATATTTAATTTAAATAAAAAATGAGAAAAAAAAACTTTGAACTAAAATTTTTTACAAGCCCTTTGAATAATGTCAGTTAAAACCAACTTGTTATCTCTTCTTTTTTTCTTTGATTCTCCTATTTGTAGTTGTGGTTGTACGTGTCCTGCGCAAATCTACACGTTTGGTTAAACATCAAGCCGCCTATAAAGTGGAAATAAAAAAATCCTACAAGGTAAATAAATCAACACGCTCAATAGTAGTTGTAGACTTATACAACTTACACTACTAGTAATCTTCATTATATACTATTTATAAGAGAACTTCACTTGTTTTTAAGTTTCTTTATTTAAGTTTATAATCCCAATATAAAATGCTGATAATCTTTTTATCTTTTTTTTCATATTTATAAACAACAGATGACACCCGAAGGTCATAAAACATTGAGACATGGTCGTGTACTTACACCGCTCGAGGACAGTATGTGTGGTGTTAATTTGATATTGGGCAAATTGTATGTTATAGCCGGTCGGGGAGCTCAATTGAGTTTATGTAATTATGTCAAAGAGTATCAGAAAATGAGCATTATAGAGAGAAAAGGATTCTCGGGTGTTTATCGTAAGGCATGTGGTTGTGAGGTAAGTGAAAGAATATTTATAGAAATGTTTTAATATAGAGAATCTAAAATTTGTGTTTTTGTTATATCTATTTTAGGTTAAAACCTGTTTTGGTAATAGCTGTTTGGTTCATACCGAAACCGATACCGGTTGCAAATGGTCTCCTATGGCTAAGTGTGAAACTGAGTTTAGTGCTTGCATGCCTTCAACATATCGTACACCTGAGGGTCCTATTAGACAATGTCGTTGGAGAAGAACGCCTTTATATGATGAATGCATGTCAAATCCATGATTTCGTTTTTTTTGGGAATTTACAGTGTCATATATAATCTAATACCGTTGTATTTTGTAAATTTTGCTCGAAGTTAATTATTAATTTATGTTTTAGTTGTAAGTTAAATTATGTATATTTACTGTTAAAATAGTTTTAAGTTTAATTAAGTTTTAAGTTGTTTGTTTTAATCACAGATTAATGCCGTTATTCATAAATGTTTATTAACTATTTATAAATGGTTTATGGAAGGAACATAAAAGTGCTTAAGAAACCATTGTTACCTTTATGATTAACGGATTTGATATGTTATTATATATGAACTATATATATTATGCGATTTTATCTCTGTTTTAAAAATAAAGTTTAAATTTAAAACTTACCAAATATTTGGCTGAAGGAAAGAATGATTGTTCGATTAAAGGAAAAGCATCTTTGCCCATGCGACGTTGTAGTTGTTGCAAATGAGCGAAAACCCAAGGTTTATCCTTTAAATAAAAGTGGTTTTATTAATATTTATAAAATAACATTGTTTAAAAGTTTATTTTATTTACCTGGAATTGATAGATGGAATGCAATGAATTAATACTAGGCACTCCTCCATATTTCAAGCCCAAAATTGTTGAACGATAATCGTTGGATCCATCACGCGGTGGTTGACGTATGAGTACAAAATCTGGTCGAAACATGCGAGGAATCTGTGAAGGAGTTGTTAAAAGTTATAAGTGACATAAAGAAGATATACTAACTAATCCATAGAGTAGTTAATAAACTAAATCGTAGTCCATAGACCAGTTAATGAAGTAGTTTATAGATTAGCCAAAAGGCTAGTCCATAGATTAAACAAGTGCATTTACATTCATATATGTATGCACAAGACTAGACCATATACTGGACAAACTAGTTAACTTAATAGTCTATACTATTAACTAGTCAATAAACTAGTCCAAAACTTTTCCATAGACTGTCAATAAACAAGTTCATAGATTAGCCGAAGGACTTGTTTAAAGTCTCGTCCAAAGACTATAAAGTAGTCCATAGACTGGTCCTTAGACTAGTCTTTGGATCAGACAATAGACTATTCTCTAGATTAGTAAATAGACTAGTCAATATACTAGTCAAAAAACTAGTCAATATACTAGACAAAAGACTAGTCAATAGTCTAATCCTTAGGTTAGTCAATAGACAGGTCCTTAGACTAGTTAATATATTAGTCTCTAGATTAGATCATAGACTAGTCAATGAATTACTCCATAGACTAGTCCCCAGATCAGTCAATAGGATAGTCCATAAACTAGGTCATAGACTAGTCCTTAAATTAGTATATTATCTAGTCCTTAGATTATTCAATAGACAAGTCTATAGACTAGACATGAGACTATTCCATAGGCAAGTTAATAGAGTTGTCAATAGAGAAGTCCATTGACTAGTATATAGGCTAGTTATTAGATTAGTTAATAGACTAGTCCCTAGACTAGTCTCTAGATAGTCAATAGATAAGTCAATAGTCTAGTCAATAGACTAGTTAATATACTAGTCAATATACTAGTCAATAGTCCAGTGAATAGACTAGTCAATAGACAAGGCCATAATGTAGTCAATAGTCTAGTCAATAGACTAGTCAATAGATTAGTCCATAGATTAGTTTCTAAATTAATTCGTAGACTAGTTAATAAACTATTCCATAGACTAGTCCCTAGATCTGTCAATAGGATAGCTAGGTTAGTCCTTACATTAGTCAATAGACTAGTCCATAAACTAGTGCTTAGACTAGTTCATAGACTACTCCATGGACCAGTCCCTAGATTAGTCAATAGGCTAGTTTATAGGCTAGTTCATAGACTAGTCAATATATTAGTCCCTAAACTAGTCTCTAGACTAGTCAAAAGATAAGTCAATAGTCTAGTCAATTGACTAATCAATTTACTAGTCAATAGACTAGTCCCTAAACTAGTCTCTAGACTAGTCAATAGTCTAGTAAATAGTCTAGTCAATAGAGTAGTTAATAGACTAGGCAATAGACTAGTCCATAGATTAGTTTCTAAATTAGTTCGTAGACTAGTTAATAAACTATTCCATAGACCAGTCCCTAGATCTGTCAATAGGATAGCTATTCCTTAGATTAGTCCATAGGTTAGTTCTTACATTAGTCAATAGACTAGTCCATAAACTAGTGCTTAGACTAGTTCATAGACTACTCCATGGACCAGTCCCTAGATTAGTCAATAGGCTAGTTTATAGGCTAGTTCATAGACTAGTCAATATATTAGTTCCTATATTAGTTCATAGACTAGTTAATAGAGTTATCAAGGCCATAGACTAGTTTCTAGATTAGGCAATAGCCTAGTCCATAAATTAGACTCAAGACCTGTCAATGGATTAGTCCTTAGACTAGTCTATGGACTAGACCATACACTAGTCTAGACCTTAGACTAGTCAATAGACTAGTCGTTAGATTAGTAAATAGACTAGTCCATAGACTAGTCCCTAGATTAGGCTAAACACCAGTCAATAGACTTATCTTTAGAATAGTTCTTTGACTAATCAATAGACTAGTCCATTGACTGTTGCTTAGAGTAATAAACAGACTAGTCCCTAGATTAGTCCATAGACTACTGCATATACTAGTCGCTAAATTAGTGCATAGATTAGTTTATAGGCTACTCCAGAGACTAATTTCTTGATTAGTCAATAGGTTCATAGAAGGGTAAATAGTCTAGTTCACAGACTATGCAATAGATTAGACCACATATTAGTAAATTGTCTAGTACATGGACTAGTCAATGAACTAGTCCATAGACAAGTCAATGGGTTGGTCCATAGACTATTGAATAGACTTGTCAATAGAAAATATAGTCGAAAAGTAATTTAATACGTTTAATCCTAAAAAAGTACTCTATTTTAAAAGTTATTGTTAGAAATGTAAAATATTTTCAACTTACCCTTGAATCACCTCTATAAACTTCCATTGTTACGACGGGACCAGATTCAGCACTAGCATGTAAAGTGATATCCTTAAGGAATAATAAAAATATTAACAATTAATAATAAAACAAATCCATTATGGAATATGTATGTTTATTAAACCTATGTTTATAAAGTCAATATATATTATAAGTAATTCTTTAAAACCTTACAAAATATTTATAATTTACATATGTATGCAAGTTGTATAACTGATATGTATTTAAAGGCAACAAATGCCAATATCCACTTGTTATTGTATACATTATTGTTGTTATTATTGCAACTTACCCTAAATTCAGCTTGTTCGACACGTATATCATAATCGCCATGTAAACGTTTACCACGGAAATATTTCGACCAGTCTGTATTGTGGTCATCCAGTACCAACAAAGTAAAATATTTATCTTTGTTGAATGCCGGCGAACGTGTGGCACTTTGAACAGCGGCACCTTTTGTTTGTTATATTTTTTTACGATTTTTTTTTAGTTTTTGATGTTGTGTAGAAAAAAGAAAATTTTTTTCGTTAAACATTGATTTTTATAGGAATGTGAAATAAAAGAAGCTTTTTTTATTTTCTTTTTGCGCGCATTCAAAAGGAAATTTAATTTGTATAATTTGTTGGTAGAAAAAGAAAATTTTAAGTTTAACAGTTGTGTACAAGATAATAGCAGTATTTTTTTTTAAATATTTCTTTTGATGAGAGAGAAATGGTAATGAGAAATTGGGTAAAAATAGAAATAAATCAACTTTGCCATCTGCCCAGATGAAGCCCGATTTTGAGAATATTTTCCTTATATATTTAATACAGAATTAAAGTATGAAATTTATAGTAACAAAACAAAAATTATAACATTATTATTGCTCATTTTCTAATAAATTATTTATTATTTTCTTCTATTAAAAAAAGTGTCACTATCAATTTAATTAACCCACCTTTACACCTTTTCAATACGTAGGGCATTTCTAATTGAAATGTAAAATATATATTTTTTTTATTATATTTCACAAAAAAAGCAAAATGATTTTGTCACGATTTTAAATATTTATCTAAATATTAATAACTGCAGCAACAGCAAAGCTATAGTTATTACAATAACAACAAAAAAAACTTAATAAATATTAATATGTATCTGCATTTTATGGTAATGTGTTTTGTACAATTTATTTTAAATACTCGTCGTATGATTAGAAAAATTTTAATATTTTTTTTTTTTTAGTTTAATGTACATTTTTAGTCTCTCAGTTTTATAATTGCATTTTTTCAACACATCATTAAAAGTATTTTGTTTTACTTAATTGGTGGCAATTAAAAATAAATGTTTATTTTGTTGTGATAACTAAAACGATATGGCAACGTTACCAAATTAAGAGGGCTTAATTAAAATATTATTTTATTTAAATGTTTTCATTTGAAAAGTGTGTACATATACATAGAAATAAATCATGTAGAATCGTTAAGATATTAAAAATTCTTTACTTTGTAAAGGTAGTTAGGTAGGTATGAAATCTTAATTAAAAGAATAACTAAATGAAGTGAAGGTAATCAAATTAAAATGGAATTAAGTTTAAATTATTTTGTCTACGTATAAAAGTAATTATTAATTTAAGGACTGGCAACGAATCAAATTTCGGATCACTGTTGTTTTAAAATCAGTTTCATATAATTAATTTAAACCGTGTTTGAATACAACTCTTATCAACTCTTAAATTTAATTCAACGATTTATAAGGAAATCTTTTTCTGTAGAAACCTAAGCCGACCAGACTTCCTAAACAAGTGCAGCTATGCCGAATCTAAAGTAACATTCACCTATAACATGTCGAATATGTATAGAAATGTAAGAATCTTGTTTATAATTTGCAAATAATGGACCGAATTTTATTTCGATTTAAGTATTGAGGTCCTTTCATGGAAGCTATGATCAGTTATGGGCCTACAGCAAATTATATCCACAGAATGATTCTAGTCGAATTTTAGCCCGATTTTCAGGTAGACCGGATGTCGTGGGTTTAATTCCCACCTGAGGCACTGATAAAGGGCTAACTAACTAACTAACTAACATAACTACTAACTAACTAACTAACTAACTAACAACTAACTACTAACTAACCTAACTAACTAACTAAACTAACTAACTAACTACAATAACTAATACAACAACTAACTAACTAACTACTAAATAACTAACTAACTACTAACTAAACTAACGAACTAACTAACTAACTAACTAACTAACGAACTAACTAACTAACTAACTAACCTAACTAACTAACTAACTAACTAACTACTAAACTAACTAACTAACTCCTAACTAACTAACTAACTAACTAACTAACTACTAACTAACTAACTAACTAACTAACTAACTAACTAACGAAATACTACTAACTAACGAACTAACTAACTAACTCACTAACTAACTAACCTAACTAAAACTACTAACTAACTAACTAACTAACGCACTAACAACTAACATACTACTAACTAACTAACTAACTAACTAACTAACTAACTAACTACTAACTAACTAACTAACTACTAACGAACGAACGAACGAACGAACGAACGAACGAACGAACGAACGAACGACGAACGAAACGAAACGAACGAACGAACGAACGAACGAACGAACGAACGAACGAACGAACGAAACGAACGAACGAACGAACGAACGAACGAACGAAACGAACGAACGAACGAACGAACGAACAACGAACAAACGAACGAACGAAAACGAACGAACGAACGAACGAACGAACGAACGAACGAACGAACGAAACGAACGAACGAACGAACGAACGAACGAAGAACGAACGAACGAACGAACGAACGAACGAACGAACGAACGAACGAACAAAACGAAGAACGAACGAACGAACGAACGAACGAACGAACGAACGAACGAACGAACGAACGAACGAACGAAAGAACGAACGAACGAACGAACGAACGAACGAACGAACGAACGAACGAACGAACGAACGAACGAACGAACGAAACGAACGAACGAACGAACGAAACGAACGAACGAACGAACGAACGAACGAACGAACGAACGAACGAACGAACGAACGAACGAACGAACGAACGAACGAACGAACGAACGAACGAACAAAAAACGAACGAACGAACGAACGAACGAAAACGAACGAACGAACGAACGAACAAACGAACGAACAACGAACGAACGAACGAACAGAACGAACGAACGAACGAACAACGAACTAAGAACGACGAACGAACTGAACGAACGAACGAACAACGAACGAACGAACGAAACGAACGAACGAACTAACTAACTAACGAAAAACTAACTAACTAACTAACGAACTAACGAACTAACGAACGAACGAAAAACGAACTAACTAACTAAAAACGAACTAACGAACTAACTAACTAACTAACTAACAACTAACTAACTAACTAACTAACTAACTAACTAACTAACTAACTAAACTAACTAACTAAATAACAACTAACTAACTAACTAACTAACTAACTAACTAACTAACTAACTAACTAACTAACTACCTAGCTAACTATCTTGGAGTACCAGATCCATTAAGGTAATCCCAATCTGATCTGTTTAGTATTCTATGTAATGCAGACGTGGACCCTCCTTTTGAAAACAAAATGAGTGCTCTTTACGCTTGTATGCGGAGTGACCTCAATTTTAGCAGGTTCGTTAGTCATCTTCGAAAGTAGTCTTTATATGTAATATATGACCAAATATTGGCCGATTTTGACAAAGTCAATAATTGTGCTAAATTTTGTCCCTATATTTTTATTTGTTAATGAATTATGTTCGTTAATAGGCTTTTGGAAGTAGGTTTCAGTTGATACTATGATTTTTACTGATATGAGATTCATCTGTGCAAAAGTTTGTGGTAATACCGATATTATAGGGCGAGTTATTAACAATAAATCCATTTTTCGGTAGTATGTAAATATGTATGGGACCTTTAGGAAATTTGAACTAAAAAGACTTGTTACAAATAGTTGATATAGTTTCTGAAAAAAATAATCAAAATTAGAAAAA
>NW_023995453.1:0-113119 GCF_015586225.1 Lucilia sericata | reverse complement strand
CGTGTAGAAAAAACGACTTATTTCTTCTTGGTGTAATTTATCGCTGATCTTTATTAAATTCAATTCTTAAAATTAGCTTAAAAATAATGTATTGGCTGAACCAATACATTCTTATTTTCTACTAGCTTTACCCAGTGTGCTTTGCTACCCTAAAAGCAGTATAAATAAAAAACCCATTTAACGATTTTGAAGATTCTAACTGCAATAGTTCTCTAGATTTACAATGTTACATATTAGAGATGCCAAGCAAATTGCAGAAAGTTCGCCAATTTCTATCTATCTATGAAAAATTTGAATAAAATAATAGTTTCCAAGATATACGAAATTTTTTATTTAATTAATATGGGAGGTACCAAGTCCCCCATTGAAAGTCCGTCCGTTATACTCTAATTGTTCAGATGAATGTCAAAGTTCTTCAAGTTAAATTTGAAGGAGGGGCTCCAAGCCCTCCCAGATGGAAGTCCGATCTTTTTCATCCAAAATGTTCAGACGAATATTTAATTTCTTAGTGCAAAAGTTGAAGAATTTAGTCTATTAGTTTCCCAGATAAACGAAGTTTTGCATTTAATTAATATGGGAGGTGCCGCTCCCCTCGTGGGTAGTCCGCCAATTTATTTCCCAAAAGGTTAACATGGATGTTAAAGTTATTTGTGCAAAATTTTAAGATTCTAACTGTAATTGTTTCTAAGATAAACGAATTTTTATACCCTCCACCACCATCAGTGGTGATAGAGGGTATATATAAGTTTGTCATTCCGTGTGTAACACCAAAAAATATTCATCTTAGACCCAACAAAGTATATATATTCTGGATCCTTATGAAATTCTGAGTCGATTTAGCTATGTCCGTCTGTCCGTCTGTCTGTCTGTCTGTCTGTCTGGTTAAAACACGCTCACGCTAAAACTAAGCAAACAAAATCAACCAAATTCACTGAGAGTACTCATTGTTTTCTTAAGCAGTTTGGTATTGAAAATCAGCAAAATCGGTTCACAACGTAAAACGTTATGAGTAAAAATTTCAGACTACCTCAAAAAAATTAAGTTTTTTTCCCCAATTCTTGAGTAGTTTTCTCAGAAACTACCAAAGATAATTCGACAAATTTTGTCACAGATTATTTTGTCCATCTATAGATTAATTATGTTTAAAATTGTAACAATCGATCCCAAATTTCCCATAGCCCCCATACAAAGGTACATATTCCGGAAATTAATTTATCGTTAATAACTTCCTCAAATATATCGGTATCAACACAAAATTTTGTACATATTGACTTTATATGAACAGGAATTAAAACTACCGACTTAGATCTGTATCGGTCCACAATTGGTCATAGCTCCCATATAAGGTCCACTTTCGAAAATCACTTAAATGAACATATTTTATTGAAAAATAAAGCTATCGGGATAAAATTCGACATGAATATGTTTTGTATATACATAAATCATTCTACGGAATTATTTTCCGGATCGGTCCATAATTGGTCATAGCTCCCATATAAGGTTCACATCCGAAAATCACTTAAACGAGCATAATTCATAGATAAATAAAGCTATCTGGATAAAATTCGACATGAATGTGTTTTGTGTGTATATGAATTACTCTACGAAATTTGTTCCGGATCGGTCCATAATCGGTCATAGCTCCCATATAAGGTCCACATCCGAAAATCACTCAAATGCGCATAATTCATTGATTAATAAAGCTATCAGGGTAGAACCCGAGGTGAATATGTTCTGTATATAGATATAAATCATTCAGTGAAATTTTTTCCGGATCAGTTCACAATTGGTACTAGCTCCCATATAAGGTCCACATCCTAAAATCGCTTAAACAAGCTTAATTCATTGATAAATAAAGCTATCGGGATAAAATTCGATATGAATATGTTTTGTGTGTAAATATTAATTATTTTACGAATTTTTTTTTCGGATCGGTCCATAATTGGTCATAGCTCACATATAAGGTCCACATCCGAAAATCACTTAAATGCGCATAATTCATTGATAAATGAAGCTATCAGGGTAAAACTCGACGTGAATTTGTTTTGTATATGTAAATCATTCGTGAAAAATTTCCACATCGGTCCATAATTGGTTACATTCCATATAAGGAATTTTTTCAGCATCGGTCTATAACTAGCTCCCATATAAGGTTCACTTCTGAAAACCACATAATACCACATAATTTATTATTAAACTCGACATGAGTATGTTCTGTGTATAGATAAATCATTTTGAATTTTTTTTCGAATTGGTACATTATTGGTCATAGTTCCCATATAAGTTATTGGCAGGATCGGAACATAATAGGTCGAAGAATAATCGGTCGTCGATATCTGAAAATCACTTAATACAAATGTTTCTTTTCCTAATCAAAATTAGTTACATACATACATGCATAAATAAGTTACAAAATGATAAATAGTATCTTAATTACGGAAACAAAACATGTGCCGGGTTTTACAGTTCTCCATAAGGAAAATAAAGTACTTAAGTACTTAGTATGTACTTTAATACTTAAGTAAAATTTATTTCTTTAGTATAAACTATAAATTCGGCCCTATAACATATTTATTTTGGGTTTTAATAAAAAGTAGTTTGCAGGTGGAGGGTATTTAAGATTCGGCAGTGCCGAATATAGCAATCTAACTTGTTTATAGTTACAGTTCTTGTTATTTCAACATTTAACTGCATAAAACTGCACAATTTCCGTCTTATATTCTTTGTCAATAAAATTCGGTATTAACAGAACAAAAACTATCCAATTGTCATCTATCGAGCCCATACTACCCTTCATATATCTCATCCTCAAACTATCAAAGTGATCCACCTCTTCGTTCGTCAAAAAAAATCTGCTTACAATTCCATACTTGGACATCACTATATTCTCCTGCACCTGTTCTATTTTATCCTTCACCTCATTAATCAACAATATGAAATTATTATACTTTGTTACTCTTAAACTTTCATCGACCACACCTGTGAATGTTCTATTAAACCATTTCCTATTCTGTTCCACGACCAATCGAATATTCTGCAAGTAACTTTGCATCTCATTATTTATTTTTACTTGTTTATTTAAATTATTAATAATATTCTTCTGATTCAAATCTATATCTTCGAGATGATCCTCTATTCTCAATCTGTCCTCATCGTCCATATTACCAAACAGCCAATTTATCAATCTACCTCCTGCATTTATTAGTGCCCTTTTTTTCTTGAACTTGTGTGAATTTTAAGAGTTTGCAACGAGTTTTCTAGCTCGTTAATTTTCCTATTAAGGCTTATAGGAAGCCAACCATCATCCACTTCAAAGTTATGAGAAATACTCAATTTTAATTTTTGAATTGTATCCCTAATGTCGTTTACATCGATTACGTGGATTAAATCTGAGAAACTTTCAATTCTGCTGAGAGGCTCACCCTGCAACACCGCATAAACCGCCTGGGTCTCGATACCTCCAATCCGGACCGCTGACTCAGTGCATGGTGCCAACCAAAACAACAGAAGTACCAGGATGGTCAACATTGCCGTTCCCTGAAAAAGTTTTCAATGGTCTTTTAATATTTGCCAAATCCATCTTATTAGGATTATTTGAATTGTATTTTAAAAATCTTTTAGCCGTTTTTTGTCTTTGGGCTCCGGGGTTTTTCATATACAACTCCCGATTATCATAGTTGGGAACTTTCCCTCTTTTCGAATTAACCCTATTAATAGCCTTCCTCTTCCTATCACCCATATATTGAGCAATTTTCCGATGATCTATATCTGAACGGTTCAAAAGGTCGATTGGTTTCATATTTGTCGAGGAGTGAATTGTGCCATTGTAAAAGCCTATCGCCCTAATAACTAGCTCCTCCACATCTATATTTTCGTTACTTCGTTTCAGAATTCTAATGTCTTATCAAAGCGTTATTGAACTCATTGTCCATTATTAATAACTCCGGTTTGCCAAGTAAGGCAATCCTTTCCTGAATCTTTACCTTGACCGTACACATATTTTTATCTGTAATTTTATGCACAGACCCCAATTTAGTAAATCTGTCTATTGTGGTCAGGAAATATGTTCTATGAATCTGAAAAATATCCATATGAACAATCATGTTTGGTCTTTCAGGTGTTATAGTATGATTAAAATGTTTACGATAAGGATTTCTATCGTACTTATTTTCATTGCATATTCTGCAAGAATTTATAAATTTATTTATATATTTGATTAAATTTGGATAAAAATGGGAGTCTTTTATTTCCCCAAAATTCTTCAAAATACCTCTATGGTTCCCGCTATTATGAGTATTCTCAATTATCCCATACATTTCCTCTTCGCTAGGCATGTCAACAGCCAACTTCGTACATTTAACAAACTTCAAACTTCGATCATTACCAAACAACGATTCCAACCTTCTCTGAACTACACAATACATATTATCTGGAAGCTCGGAATATATGCCGACTCTTCCTCTTTTTAACGTTCTTCTAAATAAATCGTTCAAAAAACGTTCACTACGCAAATCACAATCACTTACGTAAACTATATTATACTTTCTATACAAAACTTCGTGTTCCCGTTGCTTAGTTTTCAAAATTCTTATTTGTGTTCTATATTTGTTCACAACAGAATCACTTATAAAACAAGTTAGATTGCTATATTCGGCACTGCCGAATCTTAAATACCCTCCACCTGCAAACTACTTTTTATTAAAACCCAAAATAAATATGTTATAGGGCCGAATTTATAGTTTATACTAAAGAAATAAATTTTACTTAAGTATTAAAGTACATACTAAGTACTTAAGTACTTTATTTTCCTTATGGAGAACTGTAAAACCCGGCACATGTTTTGTTTCCGTAATTAAGATACTATTTATCATTTTGTAACTTATTTATGCATGTATGTATGTAACTAATTTTGATTAGGACAAGAAACATTTGTATTAAGTGATTTTCAGATATCGACCGATTATTCTTCGACCTATTATGTTCCGATCCTGCCAATAACTTATATGGGAACTATGACCAATAATGTACCAATTCGAAAAAAAATTCAAAATGATTTATCTATACACAGAACATACTCATGTCGAGTTTAATAATAAATTATGTGGTATTATGTGGTTTTCAGAAGTGAACCTTATATGGGAGCTAGTTATAGACCGATGCTGAAAAAATTCCTTATATGGAATGTAACCAATTATGGACCGATGTGGAAATTTTTCACGAATGATTTACATATACAAAACAAATTCACGTCGAGTTTTACCCTGATAGCTTCATTTATCAATGAATTATGCGCATTTAAGTGATTTTCGGATGTGGACCTTATATGTGAGCTATGACCAATTATGGACCGATCCGAAAAAAAAAATTCGTAAAATAATTAATATTTACACACAAAACATATTCATATCGAATTTTATCCCGATAGCTTTATTTATCAATGAATTAAGCTTTTTTAAGCGATTTTAGGATGTGGACCTTATATGGGAGCTAGTACCAATTGTGAACTGATCCGGAAAAAATTTCACTGAATGATTTATATCTATATACAGAACATATTCACCTCGGGTTCTACCCTGATAGCTTTATTAATCAATGAATTATGCGCATTTGAGTGATTTTCGGATGTGGACCTTATATGGGAGCTATGACCGATTATGGACCGATCCGGAACAAATTTCGTAGAGTAATTCATATACACACAAAACACATTCATGTCGAATTTTATCCAGATAGCTTTATTTATCTATGAATTATGCTCGTTTAAGTGATTTTCGGATGTGAACCTTATATGGGAGCTATGACCAATTATGGACCGATCCGGAAAATAATTCCGTAGAATGATTTATGTATATACAAAACATATTCATGTCGAATTTTATCCCGATAGCTTTATTTTTCAATAAAATATGTTCATTTAAGTGATTTTCGAAAGTGGACCTTATATGGGAGCTATGACCAATTGTGGACCGATACAGATCTAAGTCGGTAGTTTTAATTCCTGTTCATATAAAGTCAATATGTACAAAATTTTGTGTTGATACCGATATATTTGAGGAAGTTATTAACGATAAATTAATTTCCGGAATATGTACCTTTGTATGGGGGCTATGGGAAATTTGGGATCGATTGTTACAATTTTAAACATAATTAATCTATAGATGGACAAAATAATCTGTGACAAAATTTGTCGAATTATCTTTGGTAGTTTCTGAGAAAACTACTCAAGAATTGGGGAAAAAAACTTAATTTTTTTGAGGTAGTCTGAAATTTTTACTCATAACGTTTTACGTTGTGAACCGATTTTGCTGATTTTCAATACCAAACTGCTTAGGAAAACAATGAGTACTCTCAGTGAATTTGGTTGATTTTGTTTGCTTAGTTTTAGCGTGAGCGTGTTTTAACCAGACAGACAGACAGACAGACAGACAGACAGACGGACAGACGGACAGACGGACATAGCTAAATCGACTCAGAATTTCATAAGGATCCAGAATATATATACTTTGTTGGGTCTAAGATGAATATTTTTTGGTGTTACACACGGAATGACAAACTTATATATACCCTCTATCACCACTGATGGTGGTGGAGGGTATAAAAATTGGCACTGCCATCATCATCTTGTTGGCTATGTACCGTTACACAGTGGGGCAGAATCGAAATTTTTTGGAAATAAATCTGGCATTTCTAAACGGCTGATCCGATCGGTATAAAATTTGGCGTGAGCGTAGCCAAGGAGTATTAAGTTTTTAAGATGAACCCCGCAGATGCCCTAGGGACGGCGCTGTGGCGGCTCAAAGTAGGGTACCTACGACATGTAAAATTTTTAAACTCGTGCCGCGCTCGACGAGATCTTGAAAAAACATGCTTGGACATACTACTTATCTCTATAATATCCGAGTTATAGGCATTTAAAAATTTAGTGATACAAAATTTACCATACCTTGGTCCGCCTTTTTTTGAATACCGGGCGTAATTTTGGACCAAATGGACTCAATTTTTTCTTGTTAGTTAGACAACAAAATTTCCAATAATATACAAAAAATTTCAGATCAATATCATTTACAGATCCAAAAATATACGTTTTTTAATTTAAAAATTCAAAAAATTTTAGATTTTTGCCGTTTTTTTGCCAAAAATGTGTCTTAACTCTTTTATTAATAAAATAAAATTTTCTTTAAGAATATATAACAGTTTTATAGTTCTCCAAAAGGTATCTTTACGCAGAATGCTTTGGCGTAAAAAGCTTGTCCTATTTTTTGAAAATGTTGCCACTGCGTCCTTCCGAATATGACCTATTTTTTATCAAAACTTCAACTTTGGGCGACATGTTCTAAAATCCCAAAGCTGGGATCAGAAAACTGAAAGCAGTTTTGGAAACCTCAATATGTTTTATATTTACTCCAAAAGTATTTTCCCAGCCCTGAAAGAAATGTGGACCCTATGGGCTAAAAAGTAAAAAATCCCATTTTCACTCCTATTTTTGGGAATTGCTGGATGCCCTTTGACCTTTTCAATTTTTTTTTGCATTTTCTTATTTGAAATGACAAATTTAACAATGAATATTTGACAGTATTCCAGTGGTTAATACTATTTTTGGCAATTTGGAAATGCCCGCCTGTCAATCAAATCATGGCCACAATCATTTTATTTGTCTTTTTCAAAGTTTATTCGCTAAATATAAAGCCATGAAGTAATTAAGAAATTTCCAATAATATACAAAAAATTTCAGATCAATATCATTTACAGATCCAAAAATATACGTTTTTTAATTTAAAAATTCAAACAATTTTAGATTTTTGCCGTTTTTTTGCCAAAAATGTGTCTTAACTCTTTTATTAATAAAATAAAATTTTCTTTAAGAATATATAACAATTTTATAGTTCTCCAAAAGGTATCTTTACGCAGAACGCTTTGGCGTAAAAAGCTTGTCCTATTTTTTGAAAATGTTGCCACTGCGTCCTTCCGAATATGACCTATTTTTTATCAAAACTTCAACTTTGGGCGACATGTTCTAAAATCCCAAAGCTGGGATCAGAAAACTGAAAGCAGTTTTGGAAACCTCAATATGTTTTATATTTACTCCAAAAGTATTTTCCCAGCCCTGAAAGAAATGTGGACCCTATGGGCAAAAAAGTAAAAAATCCCATTTTCACTCCTATTTTTGGGAATTGCTGGATGCCCTTTGACCTTTTCAATTTTTTTTTGCATTTTCTTATTTGAAATGACAAATTTAACAATGAATATTTGACAGTATTCCAGTGGTTAATACTATTTTTGGCAATTTGGAAATGCCCGCCTGTCAATCAAATCATGGCCACAATCATTTTATTTGTCTTTTTCAAAGTTTATTCGCTAAATATAAAGCCATGAAGTAATTAAGAGTGTAAATTATATTGATTAGTGTTCTATCAATGCAAAATATCTTCTCCGGCAATAAAATGTAGTCTTTTATCAAAGAAATTTATCAGTATTTGCAAAAAATTATTAAAAATTGCTATAAAAATAATAAAATGTGCATAGTGATGTTTATTTTGTCACAAAATATTCGTTATTCGAATACTTTTAATTATAATTAAAAATATATATGTTATATTCATTCATCTGAACTAAATATATATTTATTGTAGCCATGTATACATGTATTTTTCTTAAAAGTTCGTTCTTATTTTCAAAAATGTGTTATAACCAAAAATATAAAATTAAGAAAACCGACTCAACGAATATTTTATCCTAATTGTTCGCAACGCTAACACAGAAAATGACAGCCAAATTGTACAGTGATGCCAAGTTAAACAATAAACAGCACAATAGTTAATGTAGGTTTGTTATTTGTTTATGAATACCACAATTTTATTAATGGCTTTTCAGTCTAAAGTGTACTTTAACTATTGTGTGATTTAAATCTAAAATAAGCATTTTTTATGAATACAACTGTTAAAATTTATCTGGAATTTTATTTACAAATTTGTAAACTTTAAAATTACAATTTTTAGATTTCATTTCAGAATAAAACATGATTAGTTTTCGTCTTCAACCTAAAATTAATGAAAAAAGCTTAATCAGAGACAAAATTTGTAAGAATTCAACTTATTGTTGGCTTAAAGTAGGGTCGAGCGTACAATAAATTTTTTCTATTTGTCATTGGTTTATTGAAGGTATTTTAAGCTATTTGACGTTTATGAATACCATTTTCGTGGATTTTGCTTAATAATGTTTAATAAACCTAAATTAACTTTTTATGAATACAACCGTATAACATTGTATATACAATAAAAAAAATTATAATTTTATTATGAGCCACGCACAACAACACCTAAATCACCCCACACAAACCACCTTTCCCGCCCACCGAAATATAAAACACAATTTAATACAATATCATCAGTTAGTATAATAGCTTTTTTATTTGAACTGTTTATCTTAAACATAATACAATTAATTCTTACAACCTACTTATATAGTTAATTCCTAACACTACTTATTTTCTATAAAATAATCTGTCATATCGGTATACATATCCAGAAGGTAATATAAGTCCTTTAAATCTTCCTTGTTTTGAGATGATAGAGTTTCATAACAAATCCATCTTTTTCGCATAGTTGAAAGAACAGGATCAGAAGATAGAAGTAAACTATTAAAAATGTCTTCATTCTGTGATTGCCTGGCTTCTTCTGTTAACTCTCCAAGTGGAAGAATATTCGATTCAATTATTATTTGACCATGACACAATACTTTGTGTACTGTTGGTGTTAGTTCCCTCCATGGATACAGAGATACAAGTAATTTAGAAATTTCAGATGTATATTCCCCAAATCGATTTCCATTAATTTTATGTTTACTATTCAGTGCCATTAAAATAGTGTTAACTCTTCGAAGCAACTCCTTGTCGATTCCAGTTATTTTTGAAGTAATTTCAAATTCACGAAAAAACCTTCTTGCCGTATTACCGTCATTTGTACTACCGCAACTTGGAAGTGGTTTGTCGATGTTTAATCCCATCTGAACTTTAAATTCTTCTTGGATTCTGCTTTTTTCCGCAGCTCTCAATTCTTTCAATTCTTCATTATTTTTTGTTGATTTAGTAAGATTCTCTGGCACACTTCTATATTTGAGGTCGTATGCTATGTGTAGAAAGTAATCCAAAAATCGTATTCTGGCATGAAGTGGTGAAATTCCGAAAGACAGGACTTCTTCATTAATACTTCTGCTTTTGTTTATATTTGAGAATTGCAACTTTTTCTCATTACATATTGAGCATCTCCAGAAGGAAGAAGTTTCTGTTATGGCATTGCTGACCTTTCCATCAATCATTGTTAAGATTAGCTGATATGATACGTTAATAGAGAATTCCTTTATTTTTATGCAAATGGGCTCCAGTACATTTATTTCATATTTTAAATATTCCACTAAATCTTTTGTTGTTTTCTTTGACTCCTTTATATATTCAAATCCAATGGGTCTACAAAAATTTTTTGAACCCGGAGTTGTATTGATCCATATATCTCCAAATGAATTTCCGATGCTTGACGATGATGGATTAAGGGAATATGAACGAATTCGTAATGGCACTAATGATGACATAAATACACTTTTGTAATCTGCTAATGTCCGACTTCCACAAGCTTGTTTGTATTCTGGAAGTGCTGATAAACCGTCACATCCCCACTTACACATTAAGACAACATCACAGTTATGAATTTTCCTTAGTTGGTCTTCTGAAAAGTCTGACACAATTCTTGATGCTGTGTTTTCGAGCAAAGATGATATATCAATACAAGCTTCCACATCATTAACAGCAATAGGTGATGGTAGGATAGTTTATTTTTTTCCTGGATCGCCTTGTATGATGGTAATATATTGTGTCCTTTTTCATGCAGACCTTTCCTTAATATTTGGTACTTATTTCGACTGAGACCCAGTTCCAACATAAGCTCTTTTGCTTCCTCTTCAGTAAAATTTTATTGTGATGTTGGAGTTGGTATACTTTCCACAATTCGCTTAAGTCGTTTTGGTGATGCATTAGGAAGAATAGTTGCAATATGTACGGCATCCATAGGTTGGTTTTCCTTTTTAAGCATTTCGTTAAATGTATCAGCAATTTCCTCATTTGAGATTGAAAAAAGTTTTTGTGTGACCCTCTTTTTTTACCTTGAACATAAGTCTTCGTATGACTTGCAAGGCGGTCCTGTTGATGTGTTGTAAGTTGAGATTTCCGTAGTAGTTTCCATCCAACTACAAAATGTTAATCGAAATTTCTTTTGATTTCCATCCACAAACTTACTTTTTACATCAAAAAGTTTTCAATTTTTGATATGCCTGTTTTGTCTACTTTTCTACTATATGTAGTTTTTATATAATTTGAAATGTCTTCAATTCTTTCTGGCCCTTTTGAAGATACACTCCATAAAACGGAACACAACTCTTCGTACTTTAATGTAATCTTCATTGTAGATTTATTAAATATGGTACTTAAAATCTGAGAAGTTTACTTATATACCAATTCTTGTCATTTCCGATACAGGTATTCCAAAGTAAAAAATTACGAATTGTCTACCTATTAACATTTAGGACTATATTACTATAACCTGTAATTCAGTCATTGATATTTCTTATTAGTGAATGAATCGAAATTATCATTACCTGTATATTTTTACCTACATGATCATAAACGAAACAGAACGAAATGATCTGTCGAAAAAATTTAGGTAAAAAATAGTTATAAATTTCTGAAAATTTAAGCATAATAGGACCTTTCAATTATAAGGATAAGCAAACAAATAGAAAATAGGTAAATATAAGATTTAAATATGTTCTGTCATATTTAATACTAAAATATGAAAAAGAAGAAATTAAAGGATACAGGTTTAAATGAACATATTTTTGAATGTAATTGAGATATTGGCTTGAAAATTTTTGTAAAGAATCGAGAGTTTCCATATCTAACTAAAAAAGATATTAAGGGATAAATATGGACTAAATTGTTGTAGCTATTTGCGACCCTATTAAAATTTTGATATAAATCATAGTTTTAGAAATTAAACAAATATGTAATATATGACAAAATCTTTATTTATGAACAAAACTCAATGAAATTTTCAACACTTGTTAAATTTGTCATTTCAAATAAGAAAATGCAAAACAAGTTAGATTGCTATATTCGGCACTGCCGAATCTTAAATACCCTCCACCTGCAAACTACTTTTTATTAAAACCCAAAATAAATATGTTATAGGGCCGAATTTATAGTTTATACTAAAGAAATAAATTTTACTTAAGTATTAAAGTACATACTAAGTACTTAAGTACTTTATTTTCCTTATGGAGAACTGTAAAACCCGGCACATGTTTTGTTTCCGTAATTAAGATACTATTTATCATTTTGTAACTTATTTATGCATGTATGTATGTAACTAATTTTGATTAGGACAAGAAACATTTGTATTAAGTGATTTTCAGATATCGACCGATTATTCTTCGACCTATTATGTTCCGATCCTGCCAATAACTTATATGGGAACTATGACCAATAATGTACCAATTCGAAAAAAAATTCAAAATGATTTATCTATACACAGAACATACTCATGTCGAGTTTAATAATAAATTATGTGGTATTATGTGGTTTTCAGAAGTGAACCTTATATGGGAGCTAGTTATAGACCGATGCTGAAAAAATTCCTTATATGGAATGTAACCAATTATGGACCGATGTGGAAATTTTTCACGAATGATTTACATATACAAAACAAATTCACGTCGAGTTTTACCCTGATAGCTTCATTTATCAATGAATTATGCGCATTTAAGTGATTTTCGGATGTGGACCTTATATGTGAGCTATGACCAATTATGGACCGATCCGAAAAAAAAAATTCGTAAAATAATTAATATTTACACACAAAACATATTCATATCGAATTTTATCCCGATAGCTTTATTTATCAATGAATTAAGCTTGTTTAAGCGATTTTAGGATGTGGACCTTATATGGGAGCTAGTACCAATTGTGAACTGATCCGGAAAAAATTTCACTGAATGATTTATATCTATATACAGAACATATTCACCTCGGGTTCTACCCTGATAGCTTTATTAATCAATGAATTATGCGCATTTGAGTGATTTTCGGATGTGGACCTTATATGGGAGCTATGACCGATTATGGACCGATCCGGAACAAATTTCGTAGAGTAATTCATATACACACAAAACACATTCATGTCGAATTTTATCCAGATAGCTTTATTTATCTATGAATTATGCTCGTTTAAGTGATTTTCGGATGTGAACCTTATATGGGAGCTATGACCAATTATGGACCGATCCGGAAAATAATTCCGTAGAATGATTTATGTATATACAAAACATATTCATGTCGAATTTTATCCCGATAGCTTTATTTTTCAATAAAATATGTTCATTTAAGTGATTTTCGAAAGTGGACCTTATATGGGAGCTATGACCAATTGTGGACCGATACAGATCTAAGTCGGTAGTTTTAATTCCTGTTCATATAAAGTCAATATGTACAAAATTTTGTGTTGATACCGATATATTTGAGGAAGTTATTAACGATAAATTAATTTCCGGAATATGTACCTTTGTATGGGGGCTATGGGAAATTTGGGATCGATTGTTACAATTTTAAACATAATTAATCTATAGATGGACAAAATAATCTGTGACAAAATTTGTCGAATTATCTTTGGTAGTTTCTGAGAAAACTACTCAAGAATTGGGGAAAAAAACTTAATTTTTTTGAGGTAGTCTGAAATTTTTACTCATAACGTTTTACGTTGTGAACCGATTTTGCTGATTTTCAATACCAAACTGCTTAGGAAAACAATGAGTACTCTCAGTGAATTTGGTTGATTTTGTTTGCTTAGTTTTAGCGTGAGCGTGTTTTAACCAGACAGACAGACAGACAGACAGACGGACAGACGGACATAGCTAAATCGACTCAGAATTTCATAAGGATCCAGAATATATATACTTTGTTGGGTCTAAGATGAATATTTTTTGGTGTTACACACGGAATGACAAACTTATATATACCCTCTATCACCACTGATGGTGGTGGAGGGTATAAAAATTGAAAAGGTCAAAGGGCATCCCGCAATTCCCAAAAATAGGAATGAAAATCCCAAAAATGGGATTTTTTACTTTTTTGCCCATAGGGTTCACATTTCTTTCAGGGCTGGAAAAATACTTTTGGAGTAAATAGAAAACATATTGAGGTTTCCAAAACTGCTTTCAGTTTTCTGATCCCAGCTTTGGGATTTTAGAACATGTCGCCCAAAGTTGAAGTTTTGATAAAAAATAGGTCATATTTGGAAGGACGCAGTGGCAACATTTTCAAAAAATAGGACAAGTTTTTTACGCCAAAGCGTTCTGCGTAAAGATACCTTTTAGAAAACTATAAAATTGTTATATGTTCTTAAAGAAAATTTTATTTTATTAATAAAAGAGTTAAGACACATTTTTGGCAAAAAAACGGCAAAAATCTAAAATTTTTTGAATTTTTAAATTAAAAAACGTATATTTTTGGATCTGTAAATGATATTGATCTGAAATTTTTTGTATAAATTTTGTTGTCTAACTAACAAGAAAAAATTGAGTCCATTTGGTCCAAAATACGCCCGGTATTCAAAAAAAGGCGGACCAAGGTATGGTAAATTTTGTATCACTAAACTTTTAAATGCATGTTTTTTCAAGATCTCGTCGAGCGCTTTCAGAAAATATAAAAATCTTTGGGTGAAAAACAAAAAAATGGCACGAGTTTAAAAATTTTACATGTCGTAGGTACCCTACTTTGAGCCGCCACAGCGTCCCTGGGGCATCTGCAGGGTTCATCTTCAAAACTTAAACTCGAATACTCCTTGGCTACGCTCACGCCAAATTTTATCCCGATCGGATCAGCCGTTTAGAAATGCCAGATTTATTTCCAAAGAATTTCGATTCTGCCCCACTGTGGTATGGTGGACTTCAACTAAGAAGAAGTTTGTTGTAGATCAGCTATACAAAGTTCAGAGATCAGCATGCATTGGGAAAACAGGGGCTATAAGAACTAGTCCATCAGAAGCTCTGAACACTATATTGCACATCCTATCTATATATATGCATATAATGGCCATATCTGCTTGCAGCGCAGTAAGGCTTAACTCATCCGGAAGTTGGAGATCAAGAACATATAGACACGCAATGATTTTAAGCTTGTTACCTCCAATCTTGAACCAACCATCCGACTATATTACCCCACACACTGTCTTTGATAGAGTCTTCAAAGTCAGAATTCCTTCCAGGAGCGAGTGGTGCAGAGGTAATCTACCAAGCGAATATACCACCAGAATCTTTACAGATCGTTCTAAAATGAACTGCGGTGTTGGTTCTGGTGTCTTCTGCTGAAAGCTGGGTGTCTTCTGCAAAGAAGATATAAATCACTGAATGATTTATATCTATATACAGAACATATTCACCTCGGGTTCTACCCTGATAGCTTTATTAATCAATGAATTATGCGCATTTGAGTGATTTTCGGATGTGGACCTTATATGGGAGCTATGACCGATTATGGACCGATCCGGAACAAATTTCGTAGAGTAATTCATATACACACAAAACACATTCATGTCGAATTTTATCCAGATAGCTTTATTTATCTATGAATTATGCTCGTTTAAGTGATTTTCGGATGTGAACCTTATATGGGAGCTATGACCAATTATGGACCGATCCGGAAAATAATTCCGTAGAATGATTTATGTATATACAAAACATATTCATGTCGAATTTTATCCCGATAGCTTTATTTTTCAATAAAATATGTTCATTTAAGTGATTTTCGAAAGTGGACCTTATATGGGAGCTATGACCAATTGTGGACCGATACAGATCTAAGTCGGTAGTTTTAATTCCTGTTCATATAAAGTCAATATGTACAAAATTTTGTGTTGATACCGATATATTTGAGGAAGTTATTAACGATAAATTAATTTCCGGAATATGTACCTTTGTATGGGGGCTATGGGAAATTTGGGATCGATTGTTACAATTTTAAACATAATTAATCTATAGATGGACAAAATAATCTGTGACAAAATTTGTCGAATTATCTTTGGTAGTTTCTGAGAAAACTACTCAAGAATTGGGGAAAAAAACTTAATTTTTTTGAGGTAGTCTGAAATTTTTACTCATAACGTTTTACGTTGTGAACCGATTTTGCTGATTTTCAATACCAAACTGCTTAGGAAAACAATGAGTACTCTCAGTGAATTTGGTTGATTTTGTTTGCTTAGTTTTAGCGTGAGCGTGTTTTAACCAGACAGACAGACAGACAGACAGACAGACGGACAGACGGACATAGCTAAATCGACTCAGAATTTCATAAGGATCCAGAATATATATACTTTGTTGGGTCTAAGATGAATATTTTTTGGTGTTACACACGGAATGACAAACTTATATATACCCTCTATCACCACTGATGGTGGTGGAGGGTATAAAAATTGAAAAGGTCAAAGGGCATCCCGCAATTCCCAAAAATAGGAATGAAAATCCCAAAAATGGGATTTTTTACTTTTTTGCCCATAGGGTTCACATTTCTTTCAGGGCTGGAAAAATACTTTTGGAGTAAATAGAAAACATATTGAGGTTTCCAAAACTGCTTTCAGTTTTCTGATCCCAGCTTTGGGATTTTAGAACATGTCGCCCAAAGTTGAAGTTTTGATAAAAAATAGGTCATATTTGGAAGGACGCAGTGGCAACATTTTCAAAAAATAGGACAAGTTTTTTACGCCAAAGCGTTCTGCGTAAAGATACCTTTTAGAAAACTATAAAATTGTTATATGTTCTTAAAGAAAATTTTATTTTATTAATAAAAGAGTTAAGACACATTTTTGGCAAAAAAACGGCAAAAATCTAAAATTTTTTGAATTTTTAAATTAAAAAACGTATATTTTTGGATCTGTAAATGATATTGATCTGAAATTTTTTGTATAAATTTTGTTGTCTAACTAACAAGAAAAAATTGAGTCCATTTGGTCCAAAATACGCCCGGTATTCAAAAAAAGGCGGACCAAGGTATGGTAAATTTTGTATCACTAAACTTTTAAATGCATGTTTTTTCAAGATCTCGTCGAGCGCTTTCAGAAAATATAAAAATCTTTGGGTGAAAAACAAAAAAATGGCACGAGTTTAAAAATTTTACATGTCGTAGGTACCCTACTTTGAGCCGCCACAGCGTCCCTGGGGCATCTGCAGGGTTCATCTTCAAAACTTAAACTCGAATACTCCTTGGCTACGCTCACGCCAAATTTTATCCCGATCGGATCAGCCGTTTAGAAATGCCAGATTTATTTCCAAAGAATTTCGATTCTGCCCCACTGTGGTATGGTGGACTTCAACTAAGAAGAAGTTTGTTGTAGATCAGCTATACAAAGTTCAGAGATCAGCATGCATTGGGAAAACAGGGGCTATAAGAACTAGTCCATCAGAAGCTCTGAACACTATATTGCACATCCTATCTATATATATGCATATAATGGCCATATCTGCTTGCAGCGCAGTAAGGCTTAACTCATCCGGAAGTTGGAGATCAAGAACATATAGACACGCTATGATTTTAAGCTTGTTACCTCCAATCTTGAACCAACCATCCGACTATATTACCCCACACACTGTCTTTGATAGAGTCTTCAAAGTCAGAATTCCTTCCAGGAGCGAGTGGTGCAGAGGTAATCTACCAAGCGAATATACCACCAGAATCTTTACAGATCGTTCTAAAATGAACTGCGGTGTTGGTTCTGGTGTCTTCTGCAAAGAAGCTGGGGTAAGTCTATCCCACCGTCTTCCCAACAACTGTAGTGTCTTCCAGGCTGAAATATTTGCGATAATGTCAGCCTGTAGGATATTACATGACCTCAATATTCGCGACAACATAGGAATCTTTGTCGATAGTCAAGCGGCACTTCTCTCACTAAACTCTTATACTACTACCTCCCTATTAGTTAGGCAATGCAAGAAGGATCTATCAATGCTGGGTCGCCTGTCTGACATTACCCTTGTTTGGGTTCCTGCGCATAGGGACTACTACCATAATGAACAGGCAGATGAGCTTGCCAGAACGGGATCTGCTCTTGACATTTCCGACGCCGTTTCAGCAGCAACTCCGTTAAGTTTTATCAAGAGCAATATCCTCAGATTCTTTCTTCAAAAAGCTAAAAATAGGTGGAATAACCTACACACATGTAAAAGGGCCAAGTTATTGTGGCCCTCCTTCAATGAGAAACGCACAAGACACCTTATAAACTGAAGTAGGCGGGACATATCGAGGCTGATAGCAGTAATAACAGGACACTGGGTAATAGGCAGACACGCAAGTCGGCTTGGTCTCCCTAACAATGATTATTGTCGCAGTTGCAAAGACAGGGAAAAGTAAAAAACGGTCTTCCATCTCCTCTGCGAATGCCCTGCTCTGGCCGTAAAGAAAAACCGCTTCCTTGGCAATCACTTCATATCTAACCTTGGTGAGATATCTGAATTTAGGCTTAATGATATCCACAGATTTCTCACAGCTACGGGCTGGATCTAATACTACAAATACAACATCTGACGAGTGGAGTGGTCCGGTCAAAACGGAGTCTCTTCGATTCTACTTGACAGTTCTCGCGTAGTGAACTACCACGTAAACCAACCAAAACCAACCAGAGTGCTATACATAGTTGCCAGATGATTTGGGTGTAAAATCGTCAAATTTCGAGGAAAAAATCGTCAAAGCTATTTTATTTTTACGATTTTATAGCAATCATTTTAACTATTGAGAAATTTTTATCAATTTCGATAGATTTACGTTTTGTTTGTTTGTACTTTAAGTTTGATTAGCTGCATCTGCAGCTAAGACTTCTTGGCCTAATCGAAAGATTATAATGCCAAAACCAATTATTCCAGTACGACTGGACAGAATATCAAATTGAGTTTTTTTAGTTTTACTATTGTTTCATGTCATGGATGGTCTTATGTATGGTCTCATGTGTATAATTTGATATGATTATTGATTTTTTAACAAATGAACACCTATGAACATCGAATTTTAATTTAATAACACATATGTATATTAGGGTGGCCCCAAAATGGAAATTGCTAATGTTCCCACCGAAAATGAAAATTTAGTTCATTCTAAGATACCATTTCTCAAAATTTTTGTCCTGACGTCAATATTTGGTGAGCTGGATCAAAGGATAAAAAGGTCCTTTTTAGGGTTTTTATGTTATTTTTTTCACATTTTTGACAAATAAACCATATGCAAATTTAGTATCATATGAAAGGTCCTTGGGAGACGATTTCAATGACATACACAAATTTGTATACAACACCAAAACGATTAAAAATGTAATTTTTCGGAAAAATTTTAAGTTTTTCATATTTTTACATAAAAATATATAATGTAATTAATTGAAATTATTATATTATAAACCTCACCTCACCTAAATTTCACCGAAATGGTTTTTTTCTGTTTTTCGAAATTCTTTATTTTTTGTATTTTATCTTAATATTTTAAACTCTATTTTTTTCCAGGTATTCTGTTAGCTATATTTATCTGACATACTTAATATGTACATCAGCATATGCTTAATTTCATTAGCTTTTGGTATATAATACTTTATGGTTTCATTCTATTATCAATAACATTTTTCAGTTTAACTAACATAGTAACACAATTTATCCTAAACATCTACTTGTTTGTTACGCTTGCTTAGTAAATAACGATTTCTATGTTATTGTTTACATTATTTCGGAATGTTTTGGTAGCGTACATAGGTTTCGATAAATTTTAATAAAATTTGATCTAGATTGAATTTTGAAAAACGGAAAAAACCGTTTCGTAGATTTTATTGAGGATTATTGTGTATTAATTTCAATCAATTATATTAAAATCATATATGTTAAAATGTAAAAAATCCTGAACTTTTACGAAAAATTAGGAAATTTAGATTACTTTTACTGTTACACAAAAATTTCTGGTATGCCATTAAAAGCGTCTCCCAAGAACCTTTCTAATGATACTAAAATTTTATATCTTTCCTTTGGAAGAAATATGAAAAAAAATCATAAAAACCTCAAAGAAGGACCTTTTTATCCTTTGATCCAGCTCGCCAAATATTGACCCCAGGACAAAAATTTTGAGAAACGCTATCTTATAATCAATAAAACTTTAATTTTAGTTGAGAACCAGGCCATCCTAATTATATAAGAGATTTATTGACAATAAACTATCGTTGTAGCTCAATTGTTAGCGTATAATAAATAAATAAGTTGAATTTCTAAATTCATCCTTGAATAGGGCCAAATGTGGCTTGAATTTCTTTAAGACAGGATTTATTAAAATATAACAAATTGTATCATGACTGATTTTAATATACATATTTACGAAGTACAATATCGGGGTAATATTTTTATGGTAGCTATATGATACCATGGACATTGAAGTTCATCAAATTATATCTAAAAGGTTAACATTAAGGGACGGACAAAGATTCATTATATCAATATATGTTTATTAGCGTGATCGATTCTGTTTTTCAATCGGTCTTAAAACCAGTTTTTTCTGATTTACCAGTGTCGGTTTTTTCTAAATGTTGATTTTTTCGAATATCGAATAACCCGGTTTTTTAACTTTTTAAAAGCCGGTTTCGAATACTTTTATTTGCCTTGTATTCAAAGATTACTTCAATTAAATTTTGAAATAAATAATAATATAGCCTGTCTAAATTTTCAAATATTCGAGTCAAGAAACTAGAGTATACTTTTCTAAAGCACCTTTGGTTAAACTTTTTGATTTTCCTAATTAATTACAAAAATTTATTTGTAAAATTGATTGGAATAACTGTTGGATAAAATTTTATCAATCTTAAGATTATATTCCAATTATAATAATTAATTTGTCCCTGAAATATTATAGCAGTGTTGGAATGCCTATGAAAATTTACTAAACAGGGACTTTAGAATAAACTAGGATTATGATTCTTCTCAATTTTTTACATTAAAGAAATAATGTTTATTTTAAAAAATCAGTTCGGGTCATATTTTTTTTTCAAATTAAACTAGATGTTTTTATTTATAATAAAAAACCGTTTTCTCTGAATTTGAAAAATATCAACCGGTTTTTTTCAAATGTCAACTATTCGAACTACTCGAAAACCGGTTTTTGGAAAATGTCGAATAATCGATCACCCTACGGTATATATAATACCTTTTCTACTTCTGTTGCTGATTATTTAAAAATGTTTAAATATGTGAAGGTGTATTTAAGAAATTAACAACTTTCAGCAAAAAAAAAATATTTTAGTACTCTAAGATCCAAAAAAGTACCCTCTGAAATATTTTTTGATACTGAAACAAAATCTCATTTTCCATCCCTGGTATATGATACATTCCTATAGGAATCAGGGTTGGGAAATAGAATTTTCAAATTGTACAAAACAGCATTAACAATTGTACTTTTTTGATTCCATTTGTACCAAATCATTTTTTTTTAAATTATATATCAATATGAAGTATTCTCAAAATTAACAGTTCATCTGTATCTATGGGCTAGATTAGCCATTAGAGTAGTAAATAAACAAGTCCATTTTGTCACCAGATTGGTCCATAGACTAATAGGGAGTCTATAGACTCCCTATGGTCTACACAATAGAGTAGTCTATAAACTAGACAATAGACTACTCTATAGACTAGACAATATACTAGTCTATAGATTATAATGTTATATATTAGTCCAAAGGTAAATACATAGAGATGTCTATAAACTAGATAATAGAATAGCCTATAGACTATACCCTAAATACTAGATAATAGGATAGTCGGTAAATAACGCAAAGGCTACTTCATAGACTAGTCCCTAGACTAATTTATAGACCAGACCATAGAAAATTCATTAGGCTACGCTAAATTATAGTAAAATGTACTTTAAAAGTCTATTCAAAATAGCACTTAAAGACCCTTAAAATTATTTAAAATCGGATAAAATAAGTCCTAAATAAATAATTGTGAAAAATTATTACTCTGCTCGTCTGGTTGTAATTTCTTTCAGGTTTCTAAACAATATGAGAGAATATAAACAAGAATTATATTTTTCCTCTTCAGAATTTATCGAAAGACTTCCTACCTTTGAACTTTATGTCAGAAGTACAATTTTAGATTATTATTTCAGTAAAAAAATTAATTTCAAATTGTACAAAATGGGTCATTGGTGTACTTTTGAGGATTGAATTGTACCAATTTTGGCAACTCTGATAGGAACGTACGTGTACATTGTTGTTATTTTTTCGGGAAAACACATTCAGGTTAAATAATATCAAAAACTAAAAGAAGTTTTGTTTCTATACTATTTATGTGCAAATAACCTGTGAAAAAGCAAATGTTACCGATTGTGTAATTGTAGGGTAAGAATACGTGTTTTATAATTGTATAAATAAAACTACATCTATTCGCACCGAATTAGAATGTTATTTTTTCGACTATTCGATTATGTATATACATACATATGTGCTTACCATATGTAATTTTATAGACAGTTCAATTATGAACTTCTGTCTCTATTTTTGTATAGAATGAAGTTGTAATAACACGATTTTTTTTGTTTAGTATTTATTATTTTGTTTAGTATTTATTTATTATAATTATTTTATACTTCTAGATCATATACCGGCGTATAGAGAGGCATTTTTGGCATTTTTCCAATAAAATTGCACTGAAAAAAATATTTGGTTATTTTTAATTTTGAAGATTAAATTTCATTACTGTAAAATGCGAATATTTATAAACAAAATGTAAACCTAAGAATGATTTCTTCATATAGAAACAACATTTCAAATTTAAATGTACAAAAAAATATGAAACAAGATAAACTTATTTAGTTTCATTGTTATGCATTCTAGAAAATTATTTTGGGTGTACGTTGATTTTGTAAATTATGCTCTTGCATTTGCAAGTTGTTTTTGTTTTTTCAAGTTGTGTTTGCAATTTCTTTAACAAAGCGTCATCAACCTGTTTTGTTGAATGCTGTCAAGTAACTAAATAAAATACTTGTGTTTTTGATGCTCTTGTTTAGAAGTTCGTATGCGATCGTGTTGTGTACATGTAATTTGCATAAGATCTTCGTTGTCAGAACAATACTAGCGAACTACTACCGCTTAAAAAAAGTAAGTTTTCCCGAAAATCGCAAAAATTCGCAAAAAATTACCACATGGAATAAAATCCCACTATTTCGGACAAAATCTTCTTAAAGTTTCATACTGGGAAGAGGTCGGACTTTTTCTAAAAGCTTATATGAAGTTGGTGATCGTAAAAATTTAAGAAGTTATACCAAACATCCATGTTTTACGTACCACCGCATTGTTTTAGGTCAGCTTTTTACGTTAATTACTAAAGTACTTTATTTCATCTTTCATTTCCAAGATCGATTTTATATTTTGTTTTTATACCCTTCGCCTTCGTGAGAAGGGTATATATAAGTTTGTCATTCCGTTTGTAATTTCTATAATATAATTTTCCGACCCCATAAAGTATATATATTCTGGATCCTTATAGGTAGCGGAGTTGATTAAGCTATGTCCGTCTGTCTGTCCGTCTGTGTGTTTGTTGAAATCAGTTTTTAGAGGACCCCAGATATCAGCGAGATTCGAATCTTCAATAATTCTGTTAGACATGCTTTCGAGAAGATGGCTATTTAAAATCAGCAAAATCGGTCCATAAATACCGGAGATATGAGCAAAAATCCGAGACAACCTCTGAAAATTTCATAAAAAAGACAATTTTTTTCATGCTTTGGTATACGCAACAACACTGCTTATTCATTTAGTATTTCGTTTCATGTGTTTGGATGGCTGTGTGTTTCATTGCCTTGTGTATATTGTTTTTGTTTTTTGGTGTATTCAGTTTCGTATGTTTGCGTTGTCTATTTTGTTTTTGTTTTTTTGTGTATTTCGTTTCGTATGTTTGGATGTCTGTTGGTTTTACTGCCTTGTGTATTTTGTTATACCCTCCACCACCATCAGTGGTGATAGAGGGTATATATAAGTTTGTCGTTCCGTGTGTAACACCAAGAAATATACATCTAGGATCCAACAAAGTATATATATTCTGGGTCATTATGAAATTTTGAGTCGATTTAGCTATGTCCGTCTGTCTGTCTGTCTGTGTAAAACACGCTCACGTTAAAACTAAGTATTATTATCCTAAGCAATTTGGTATTGAAAATCAGCAAAATCGGTTCACAACGTAAGAAGTTATGAGTAAAAATTTCAGACTACCTCGAAAAAAATTACGTTTTTTTCCTAATTCTTTTGAAGTTTTCTCAGAAACTACCAAAGATATTGCGATGAATTTTGTCACACTTTATTTTTTTAGGGCAGTGATCAATTATGTTCAAAATCTTTACAATTGATCCAATATTTCCCATAGCCCCCATACAAAGGTACATATTCCCGGAAATTAGTTTATCCTTAATAACTCAATCAAATATATCGGTATCAACACCAAATTTTGTCCATACAAATATAATATGAAAAGAAATCATACTACCAACGTAGATCT
Organism: Lucilia sericata; assembly: GCF_015586225.1. Classification (NCBI taxonomy): domain Eukaryota; kingdom Metazoa; phylum Arthropoda; class Insecta; order Diptera; family Calliphoridae; genus Lucilia; species Lucilia sericata. The sequence continues at coordinate 88,525 of NW_023995453.1, read as the reverse complement.
CACTCGGTCCACAATTGGTCATAGCTCCCATATAAGGTCCACTTCCAAAAATAACTTAAACGCACATCATTCTACCAAATTTTTTGCGGATCGATCCATTATTGGTCATAGCTCCCATATAAGGCCCACTTCCGAAAATCATTTAAAAGCTCATATTTCATTGTCAAATAAAGCTATTTTGATAAAATTCGACAGAAATATGTTTAGTCTAAATATAAATCACTCTATGAAATTTTTTCCGGATAGGCCCATAATTGGTCATAGCTCCCATATAAGGTCGACTTCCGAAAATCGCTTAAACGCATATATTTCATTGAATTATAAAGCTATCGGGATAAAATTCGACACAAATCTGTTTGTATACATACAAATCTTTCTACAAAATTTTTTACGGATCGGTCCATTATTGGTCATAGATCCCATATAAGGCCCACTTCCGAAAATCACTTAAAAGCACATACATATTTCAATGTCAAGCTATCTTCATAAAATTCGACACAAATATGTTTTGCCTAAACATGAATCACTCTACGAAATTTTTCTGGATAGGCCCATAATTGGTCGTAGCTCCCATATAAGGTCCACTTCCGAAAATCACTTAAACGCATATATTTCATTGAATTCTAAAGCTATCGGGATAAAATTCGACTTGAATATATTTTGTGTACGTACAAATCATTTTACAAAATAATTTTTTACGGATCGGTCCATTATTGGTCATAACTCCCATATGAGGCTCACTTACGAAAATCACTTAAAAGCACATATTTCATTATCAAATAAAGCCATCTTGATAAAATTCAACACAAACAGGTTTTGCCCAAATACAAATCACTCTGCAAAATTTTTCCCGAATAGGCCCATAATTGGTCATAGTTCCCATATAAGGTCCACTTCCGAAAATCACACGCATATATTTCATTGAATTCTTAAGCTATAGGAATAAAATTCGACTTGAATAAGTCTTGTGTACATACAAATAATTTTACCACTTTTTTCTCGGATCGGTCCATTATTAATTATAGCTCCCATATAAGGTCCACTTCTGAGAATAACTTAAACGCACATATTTCATTGTCAAATAAAGTTATCTTGAGAAAATTCGACACTTATATGTTTTGTCTTTACATAAATCACTCTACGAAATTTTTTCGCAATAGGCCCTTAATTGCTCATAGCTCCTATATAAAGTCCACTTCCTAAAATCACCTAAACGCACCTATTGGAGTAAAATTATACTTGATCTTTTTCTGCATTATACGAAATTGTTTCCTGAATGGTGCATAATTGGTCACAACTCCCTTATAAGGACCATTTCTGAAAATTACTTGAACGCACATTTTATACATAGGTATACAATTTTTTCTGAATCGGTCCGTATTTGGTCACAACTCTCATATAAGGGCCATTTCTGAAAATTACTTAAAAGCACATTTTATACACATTTAGGTATAAAATTTGACGTAAATATGTATTTTGTATATATGTATATAAATCATTGTGCGGAATTTTTTCCGAACCGGTCCATATAAGGTTAATTGTTGAAAATCACTTAATACCACTTAATTCGTTATTAAATTATTATATCCGGATAAAATTCGACATAAGTATGTTCTGTGTATAGATAAATAATTCAAAATTTTTCTGGACCTAATCAAAATTAGTTCGACAAAAATTTTGGGGAGTTATCTAAAAAATAGATAGTTAGATGGGTTTCAATAAAAAGTAGCTTGCTGGTGGAGGGTATTTAAGATTCGGCATAGCCGAATATAGCACTCTAACTTGTTTTTTTGTGTGTTTATTTCGTTTAGCGTTGTTGTTCGTTTTGCTATTGCTATAATAATGATATAAACGGGAAAATGAAATAAATTAAAATTTTATAGAATTGATATTTTTAAATACACTGTGGTGAAGGGTATATAAGATTCGGCACAGCTGAATATAGCACTCTTACTTGTTTCGTCTAAGTTGAAAAAATGATCTGAAAATATCTGTATTTGGAATTACATTTTAATTTTTTCATGAAAAAAAGCAACTTTAGTGGCTTATTATTAAAGAATAATTTAGTGTTGATGGAAACAAAATGCAGTTTCTGTAGCTTCGAAGTACTGCATTGAAAATTTTTTAAAATGCGACATCAAATAAATAGTTTTGGCCAAAAAGTGGTCGTCTGAACCATAGTGTATAGTAACCAAATGTAAATATTATTTGCAGCAAAATTTGTTTTAAAATAATGCTTTAAAAATTACTACTAAATTTTAACATTTAATTATGGTATTTAATTAATGTATGTAATAATTAAGTGATTATTTTCATAATTTGCTAGTTTTGTATCTCTAAATATGTAATTCTAAAAAAATTTATAACAAAGGTTTTTTATTTCGGTGTGAATCGATATAGTTTCATTTCTACAACAATAAAAGACGTATTCTTACCCTACAACCACGATCGGCAACTCCTATACACTGTATATTTCGGCCGTTACTAAATTTATACAGACTACTCGCACGCATAGAAAACACAATTCAGCCTCATATGAGCTGTCATTGAAGGAGGTTGTGTTGTCGCTCGTTTCTTCCTTTTGCAATGATAATGAACGAACATATATTAATGCAGCGATAGATAATTCTAATTATTGTTGTACTTTTTTAGCATCTACACTACATATTAAATAGTTTTTAGAATTATAAACTTTTTTCAATGTTTTTTCTTACAACTTAAGTAGCAAATTACAATAATTTACCAAAATATATATGTAATTATGTTAAAATCTTTTCTCTTAATAGGTATATATTTTATTAAAAACTTAGTTAAAATGCTCATATTTCTATTTCAATATTTAAAATAAATATGTACAAATAAGCCCTAAAAATATTCGCTGCTTTTAAACTAAAAAAATATTAGTTTTGTTTTAGATTAATATTATTTCTAAATTTCAGTTTTCCAAGCATGCCTTGTTGAGATGATGAGATTATAACTATTTCTCACTTCTATTTTTTTCGCTCTTACACTTATACAAGTGCAAAATGTGGTAGTATGCGTCTGCCGATCGCGGCCCTATAATAACACAAACGGTAACATTTCTTTTCCACTGTTTATTTGCACATAAATTTTGTGAAAACAAGACTTCTTTTAATTTGGGTAAATGAACTAAATTTACACCTTTTAGGCTCAACTTCATGTTTCTCAGTGCTAAATAAAAATATTTACAAAAATAAAATACATTATTTTCTAATTTTTATTCCATTTTTGTAAAATTTAAGTTCGATCTAATATACCAAAAAGAAACGTAGATGATAATAATTAGATAGAATAAAAATGTATAAAAAGAACACTTTTTAATACACTAACAAGATAATTTAAAGCAGAATTATTTTTGCTCTCAAAATTTAAAAGAAAAACTGTTTGTATATTTCAGTCAATATATTATGTTCATAGTGATCAGTTGTGTGAATAGTAACACATTGTAAAATTTTGTGATGATTTTATTTAAAATTTAATATATAACAAGTTAGAGTGCTATATTCGTCTATGCCGAATCTTAAATACCCTCCACCAGCAAGCTACTTTTTATTGAAACCCATCTAACTATCTATTTTTTAGATAACTCCCCAAAATGTTTGTCGAACTAATTTTGATTAGGTCCAGAAAAATTTTGAATTATTTATCTATACACAGAACATACTTATGTCGAATTTTATCCGGATATAATAATTTAATAACGAATTAAGTGGTATTAAGTGATTTTCAACAATTAACCTTATATGGACCGGTTCGGAAAAAAATCCGTACAACGATTTATATACATATATACAAAATACACATTTACGTCAAATTTTATACCTAAATGTGTATAAAATGTGCGTTTAAGTAATTTTCAGAAATGGCCCTTATATGGGAGTTGTGACCAAATACGGACCGATTCAGAAAAAATTGTATATCTATGTATAAAATGTGCGTTCAAGTAATTTTCAGAAATGGTCCTTATAAGGGAGTTGTGACCAATTATGCACCGATCAGGAAACAATTTCGTATAGTGCAGAAAAAGATCAAGTATAATTTTACTCCAATAGGTGCGTTTAGGTGATTTTAGGAAGTGGACTTTATATAGGAGCTATGAGCAATTAAGGGCCTATCCCGAAAAAATTTCGTAGAGTGATTTATGTAAAGACAAAACATATAAGTGTCGAATTTTCTCAAGATATCTTTATTTGACAATGAAATATGTGCGTTTAAGTTATTCTCAGAAGTGGACCTTATATGGTAGCTATGGTTAATAATGTGATTTGTATGTACACAAGACTTATTCAAGTCGAATTTTATTCCTATAGCTTAAGAATTCAATGAAATATATGCGTGTGATTTTCGGAAGTGGACCTTATATTGGAACTATGACCAATTATGGGCCTATTCGGGAAAAATTTTGCAGAGTGATTTATATTTGGGCAAAACCTGTTTGTGTCGAATTTTATCAAGATGGCTTTATTTGATAATGAAATATGTGCTTTTAAGTGATTTTCGTAAGTGAGCCTCATATGGGAGTTATGACCAATAATGGACCGATCCGTAAAAAATTATTTTGTAAAATGATTTGTACGTACACAAAACATATCCAGCCCGAATTTTATCATAATAGCTTTATTCATCAATGAAATATCGACTGAGATCTACGTTGGTAGTATGATTTCTTTTCATATTATATTTGTATGTACAAAATTTGGTGTTGATACCGATATATTTGATTGAGTTATTAACGATAAACTAATTTCCGGGAATATGTACCTTTGTATGGGGGCTATGGGAAATATTGGATCAATTGTAAAGATTTTGAACATAATTGATCACTGCCCTAAAAAAATAAAGTGTGACAAAATTCATCGCAATATCTTTGGTAGTTTCTGAGAAAACTTCAAAGGAATTAGGGAAAAAACGTAATTTTTTTCGAGGTAGTCTGAAATTTTTACTCATAACTTCTTACGTTGTGAACCGATTTTGCTGATTATCAATACCTGCTCAGGATAATACCAAACTGCTTAGGATAAATATTTTGGGTGAATTTGGTTGATTTCCTTTACTTAGTTTTAACGTGAGCGTGTTTTACACAGACAGACAGACGGACATAGCTAAAGCGACTCAGAATTTCATAAGGACCCAGAATATATATACTTTGTTGGGTCTTAGATGTATATTTCTTGGTGTTACAAACGGAACGACAAACTTATATATACCCTCTATCACCACTGATGGTGGTGGAGGGTATAAAAAATAAATTTAATATAAAATAAATATAAGTGAGAGATTAGTGAGTATAAACAATTTTAAATTATTCGTAAAGTAAGAGAAATAAAGAAAATGTATTATAAAGTCGATTTTACTACATAAAATAGTGTAAAATTTGATAAATTTCCAGTTTCCCTATTGCTATGGCAAAACTGGAAATTTTACTAATTTATGCACTTTTATGCTATAAAAAAGTGACTTAAAACTGAAACGAAATCGACTCACTAAGTAAGTATTAAACAGGAGGAACAGTTTCTTACCAACGCGGTCACTTTTCTTCCTTTCAAATTGTGCAATATTAGATGTTTTTTAGATATTTTTACCTACACGTTGTTACGTTATGGATACTATTTAGATAGCAATTGTTTGCAGGGTACCAGCGATCGGCAGACATATACTACCACATTTTGCACTTGTATAAGTTTAAGAGCGAAAAAAACAAGAAATGAGAAATTGTTGTACTCTCATCTTCACAACAAGACATGCTTGGAAAACTGAAATTTAGAAATAATATTAATCTAAACAAAACATATTTATTTTGAATATTGAAATTTTTAACTAAGTTTTTAATGAAATATATATGTACCTATTAACGGAAAAAATTTAACATAATTGCACATTTAAAAAGTTTATTATTCTAAAAACTACTTAGATGCTAAAAAAAGTACAACAATAATTAGAATTATCTATCCCTGCATTAATATATTTTCGTTCATTTTCATTATAAAAGCAAGAAACGAGCGACAACACAACCTCATTCAATGACAACTCATATGAGACTGAATTATGTTTTCTATGCGTGTGAGTAGTCTGTGTAAATTTAGTAACGGCCAAAATACAGTGCAAAGTAAATTAATAAAGTAGCGACACGAGTTGTTGTACAACAAACGTCTACAAAAACCACAGGCAATTTGTTTTTGTTCGAAATACTCACTTGTCAAAATTTGTTTACAAAAATGAATCAATAATTAATGGAAAATATGGCATTATTGTTGTACTTTCCAAAAATATGTTGTTATTTATATTAAAAGTCACAGAGTTTTCTTTATTTTTTAAAAATTAGAACATTTTAAAAAATATTATACACTTAAAATACACCTTTTCACATTAAATACAACAAATTACTCAGAAATTTGTACAAAAGCAAGCGTTAAAATGAAAACAAATATGGCAACATAAACATTTTTGACAAGTAAATCCACAAATAGCAAGTTTAAAAAAATAGTCAGCTGTTCAACTGAGTCTACTTTATAAATTTACTTTGATACAGTGTATAGAAGTTGACGATCGTGGATGTATACATACATGCACACACGTATACACGCATATAAGAATGAATTGCTGAAAGAAGAGAATAATACGTTCTCTGAGTATAATAACCCAGCGGTAAATGAAACAAAGTACTTAGACAATATACGATGACATCAGTATGACGTTCTAAGCAAGCAATCTAAGTACTTAGAGTGCAATGTATGCGTAATCCAACATATCATGCACTTTAATTATAACATAGATTACGATTTAAGCAGAGAGTTAGTTGCCTTTTTCATGTTTTTTGTTTTTATTTAAAAAAAAAAAAAAAACAGAACTAAAGTACCGATTTATTTTTCTTTGTATACTACACGAAAAGAAGAATTTTTTTGTTTCAGTTTAAAATTGATCTTTGTTAAGAGAAGTTGTGTTTTGTTAAAAGTTATTTTATTGTAAAAATTTAAAATAATTGTGGTGATCTAAATGGCAGAAACGGATTTAAAAATTGGGATAAATTTACTTCATACATTCTAGTTTTAATACTGACAATTCTCTCTTGATTGTTTACAGGATCTGTAAAGGAATATAGCCGAAAGTTTCAAAAGAAAATTAAGATTCATTTCATTTATCATCGTCAAAATTGTTTAATTATATTTTTATTGAATTAACTATAATACATGTTTATTATTTGATAATTTGCAAGCGTTTATTAAAATTTCACTTACATAATGTATGGAGTTCTAAGCAAAGTTAATGTGACGCCTATAAACGCTTGCAAATAAGAATGTAATGTATGTAGATTACAATCCTATTTGCATTTGTAAGTTAAAGTACCATGTCTTCCGATTTTGTTATAAAAAACAAGTTAGAGTGCTATATTCGGCTATGCCGAATCTTAAATACCCTCCACCAGCAAGCTACTTTTTATTCAAACCCATCTAACTATCTATTTTTTAGATAACTCGCCAAAATTTTTGTCGAACTAATTTTGATTAGGTCCAGAAAAATTTAGAATTATTTATCTATACACAGAACATACTTATGTCGAATTTTATCCGGATATAATAATTTAATAACGAATTAAGTGGATCCGGTTCGGAAAAAATTCCGTACAATGATTTATATACATACATACATATATACAAAATACACATTTACGTCAAATTTTATAGCTAAATGTGTATAAAATGTGCGTTTAAGTAATTTTCAGAAATGGCCCTTATATTGGAGTTGTGACCAAATACGGACCGATTCAGAAAAAATTGTATACCTATGTATAAAATGTGCGTTCAAGTAATTTTCAGAAATGGTCCTTATAAGGGAGTTGTGACCAATTATGCACCGATCAGGAAACAATTTCGTATAATGCAGAAAAAGATCAAGTATAATTTTACTCCAATAGGTGCGTTTAGGTGATTTTAGGAAGTGGACTTTCAATGAAATATATGCGTGTGATTTTCGGAAGTTGATCTTATATGGGAACTATGACCAATTATGGGTCTATTCGGGAAAAATTTTGCAGAGTGATTTATATTTGGGCAAAACATGTTTGTGTCGAATTTTATCAAGATGGCTTTATTTGATAATGAAATATGTGCTTTTAAGTGATTTTCGTAAGTGAGCCTCATATGTGAGTTATGAACAATAATGGACCGATCCGTAAAAAATTATTTTGTAAAATGATTTGTACGTACACAAAATATATTCTAGTCGAATTTTATCCCGATAGCAATTAAGGGCCTATCCCGAAAAAATTTCGTAGAGTGATTTATGTAAAGACAAAACATATAAGTGTCGAATTTTCTCAAGATAACTTTATTTGACAATGAAATATGTGCGTTTAAGATATTTTCAGAAGTGGACCTTATATGGGAGCTATGATTAATAATGGACCGATCCGAGAAAAAAGTGGTAAAATGATTTGTATGTATGTACTTATTCAAGTCAAATTTTATTCCTATAGCTTAAGAATTCAATGAAATATATGCGTGTGATTTTCGGAAGTTGACCTTATATGGGAACTATGACCAATTATGGGTCTATTCGGGAAAAATTTTGCAGAGTGATTTATATTTGGGCAAAACATGTTTGTGTCGAATTTTATCAAGATGGCTTATTTGATAATGAAATATGTGCTTTTAAGTGATTTTCGTAAGTGAGCCTCATATGTGAGTTATGAACAATAATGGACCGATCCGTAAAAAATTATTTTGTAAAATGATTTGTACGTACACAAAATATATTCAAGTCGAATTTTATCCCGATAGCTTTAGAATTCAATGAAATATATGCGTTTAAGTGATTTTCGGAAGTGGACCTTATATGGGAGCTATGACCAATTATGGGCCTATCCAGAAAAAATTTCGTAGAGTGATTCATGTTTAGGCAAAACATATTTGTGTCGAATTTTATGAAGATAGCTTGACATTGAAATATGTATGTGCTTTTAAGTGATTTTCGGAAGTGGGCCTTATATGGGATCTATGACCAATAATGGACCGATCCGTAAAAAATTTTGTAGAAAGATTTGTATGTATACAAACAGATTTGTGTCGAATTTTATCCCGATAGCTTTATAATTCAATGAAATATATGCGTTTAAGTGATTTTCGGAAGTCGACCTTATATGGGAGCTATGACCAATTATGGGCCTATCCGGAAAAGATTTCATAGAGTGATTTGTATTTAGACTAAACATATTTCTGTCGAATTTTATCAAAATAGCTTTATTTGACAATGAAATATGAGCTTTTAAATGATTTTCGGAAGTGGGCCTTATATGGGAGCTATGACCAATAATGGACCGATCCGCAAAAAATTTGGTAGAATGATTTGTATGTACACAAAACATATCCAGCCTGAATTTTATCATAATAGCTTTATTCATCAATGAAATATGTGCGTTTAAATTATTTTTGGAAGTGGACCTTATATGGGAGCTATGACCAATTGTGGACCGACTGAGATCTACGTTGGTAGTATGATTTATTTTCATATTATATTTGTATGTACAAAATTTGGTGTTGATACCGATATATTTGATTGAGTTATTAACGATAAACTAATTTCCGGGAATATGTACCTTTGTATGGGGGCTATGGGAAATATTAGATCAAATGTAAAGATTTTGAACATAATTGATCACTGCCCTAAAAAAATAAAGTGTGACAAAATTCATCGCAATATCTTTGGTAGTTTCTGAGAAAACTTCAAAAGAATTAGGAAAAAAACGTAATTTTTTTCGAGGTAGTCTGAAATTTTTACTCATAACTTCTTACGTTGTGAACCGATTTTGCTGATTTTCAATACTAAATTGCTTAGGATAATAATAAATATTTTGGGTGAATTTGGTTGATTTCCTTTACTTAGTTTTAACGTGAGCGTGTTTTACACAGACAGACAGACAGACAAACGAACAGACGGACATAGCTAAATCGACTCAGAATTCCATAAGGACCCAGAATATATATACTTTGTTGGGTCTTAGATGTATATTTCTTGGTGTTACACACGGAACGACAGACTTATATATACCCTCTATCACCACTGAAGGTGGTGTAGGGTATAACAAATTTTCCGGGAATATGTACATTTAAATATGTAAACAGAGCTTAATTTTTTCGGAGTTTTTTCAAATTTTGATTCATGATGTGAACCGATTTTGCTCATTTTCAATATCAAACTGCATAGGACAATAATATATGTTTTGGGTAAATTTCGTCAATTTCCGTTGCTTCGTGTTATCGTGAGAATTTTTTATACAGACAGACAGACGGACGGACACAGCTAGATCGACTAAGAATTTCATAAGGTCCAAAAATATATATACTTGTTGGGTCTCAGATGAATTAAGTTATATATAACCTCTATCATCACTGATGGTGGTGGAGGGTATAAAAATTTTTTAACTAACAAAGTTGCACTATCGCAACCTGATTTTAATAAAAAATTTACTCTGGCGACTGACACGTCTAACGCATCAGTTGGAGCTGCCCCAAGAGGGCAAACCTATAATTTTTTTTCTCAAAAACACTGACTTCTACTGAACAAAATTACGCTACAAATGAAAAAGAATTATTTGTTATAGTTTGGTCGTTAAAGACCTTGATAAATTATTTGTATGGTGTTGCAGATTTGAAAATACATACATACTGACCATCAGCCATTAGTTTTCCCCGAAATTTGAGTTCACATAGCAGTTCTAAGGAAAATCATAAACAAGTTTATAAACAATATTATAAGCTTAAGATGATTGATCATTTTAAGGAATTTATTAGGCATTGTGATATTTGCAATAAAGTGAAATATGATAGGAAACCAACTAAGATTTCAGTTGGAGAGGCTCCAAATCCTAGCAAGGGAGAGTTCCTTAACATTGACATTTTTGATGCACGAAATTGTAAATTTGTTACATGTATAAAACAAATAGAAGATAGAACAAATTTAAGCGAACAAATATTGGATATATTGCAGAGCTTTCCTGCAGCAAGGAAAATAAAGTTAGATAATGGACCAGGCTTCAAGACACCTACATTCCAATCTTTAATGCAAAGATGAAGAATTCAATTATATTTTGCTGATCCTAGGCATAGTACTACTAACGGTCAAGTAGAAAGAGCACACTCAACGCTAATCGAAATAGCAAGATGTAAAAAAGAAGAATATCATCTTTTAGACCAGACGTCGCACAGTGGGGCAGAATGGAAATTTTTTGGAAATAAATCTGGCATTTCTAAACGGCTGATCCGATCGGGATAAAATTTGGCGTGAGCATAGCCAAGGAGTATTCGAGTTTAAGTTTTGAAGATGAACCCTGCAGATGCCCCAGGGACGGCGCTGTGGCGGCTCAAAGTAGGGTACCTACGACATGTAAAATTTTTAAACTCGTGCCATTTTTTTGTTTTTCACCCAAATACAAAGATTTTTATATTTTGTGAAAGCGCTCGACGAGATCTTGAAAAAACATGCTTGGACATACTACTTATCTCTTATAATATCCGAGTTATAGGCATTTAAAAATTTAGTGATACAAAATTTACCATACCTTGGTCCGCCTTTTTTTGAATACCGGGCGTAATTTTGGACCAAATGGACTCAATTTTTTCTTGTTAGTTAGACAACAAAATTTCCAATAATATACAAAAAATTTCAGATCAATATTGTTTACAGATCCAAAAATATACGTTTTTTAATTTAAAAATTCAAAAAATTTTAGATTTTTGGCGTTTTTTTGCCAAAAATGTGTCTTAACTCTTTTATTAATAAAATAAAATTTTTATTAGGAACATATAACAATTTTATAGTTTTCTAAAAGGTATCTTTACGCAGAACGCTTTGGCGTAAAAAACTTGTCTTATTTTTTGAAAATGTTGCCACTGCGTCCTTCCGAATATGACCTATTTTTTATCAAAACTTCAACTTTGGGCGACATGTTCTAAAATCCCAAAGCTGGGATCAGAAAACTGAAAGCAGTTTTGGAAACCTCAATATGTTTTCTATTTACTCCAAAAGTATTTTCCCAGCCCTGAAAGAAATGTGGACCCTATGGGCAAAAAAGTAAAAAATCCCATTTTTGGGATTTTCATTCCTATTTTTGGGAATTGCGGGATGCCCTTTGACCTTTTCAATTTTTTTTTTTGCATTTTCTTATTTGAAATGACAAATTTAACAAGCGTTGAAAATTTCATTGAGTTTTGTTCATAAATAAAGATTTTGTCATATATTACATATTTGTTTAATTTCTAAAACTATGATTTATATCAAAATTTTAATAGGATCGCAGATAGCTACAACAATTTAGTCCATATTTATCCCTTAATATCATTTTTTAGTTAGATATGGAAATTCTCGACAAAAAATTTCAAGCCAATATCTCAATTACATTCAAAAATATGTTCATTTAAACCTGTGTCCTTTAATTTCATCTTTTTCATATTTTAGTATTAAGTATGACAGAACATACATTTGGTGTTGAATAAAATATTTGGACAATTTTTAAAAATTATTTAGTTAATTATTTTATTATAATATTGTATATAAAATAAAAAAATTATAATTTTATTATGAGCCACGCACAACAACACCTAAATCACCCCACACAAATTACCTTTCCCGCCCACCGAAATATAAAACACAATTTCATACAATATCATCAGTTAGTATAATAGATTTTTTTATTTGAACTGTTTATCTTAAACATAATACAATTAATGCTTATAACCTACTTATATAGTTAATTCCTAACACTACTTATTTTCTATAAAATAATCTGTCATATCGGTATACATATCCAGAAGGTAATATAAGTCCTTTAAATCTTCCTTGTTTTGAGATGATAGAGTTTCATAACAAATCCATCTTTTTCGCATAGTTGAAAGAACAGGATCAGAAGATAGAAGTAAACTATTAAAAATATCTTCATTCTGTGATTGCCTGGAGCATTTTCTTGAGCTGAATAGTTGAACATGCTTAAAATCTTGATTCCTCGCTTCCTGGGCTTCTTCTGTTAACTCTCCAAGTGGAAGAATATTCGATTCAATTATTATTTGACCATGACACAATACTTTGTGTACTGTTGGTGTTAGTTCCCTCCATGGATACAGAGATACAAGTAATTTAGAAATTTCAGATGTGTATTCCCCAAATCGATTTTCATTAATTTTATGTTTACTATTCAGTGCCATTAAAATAGTTTTAACTCTTCGAAGCAACTCCTTGTCGATTCCAGTTATTTTTGAAGTAATTTCAAAATCACGAAAAAACCTTCTCGACGTATTACCGTCATTTGTACTACCGCAACTTGAAAGTGGTTTGTCGATGTTTAATCCCATCTGAACTTTAAATTCTTCTTGGATTCTGTTTTTTTCCGCAGCTCTCAGTTCTTTCAATTCTTCATTATTTTTTGTTGATTTAGTAGGATAGTTTGTTTTTTTTTCCTGGATCGCCTTGTATGATGGTAATATATTGTGTCCTTTTTCATGCAGAGCTTTCCTTAATATTTGGTACTTATTTCGACTGAGACCCAGTTCCAACATAAGCGCTATTGCTTCCTCTTCAGTAAAATTTGATTATGATGTTGGAGTTGGTATACTTTCCACAATTCGCTTAAGTCGTTTTGGTGATGCATTAGGAAGAATAGTTGCAATATGTACGACATCCATATGTTGGTTTTCCTTTTTCAGCATTTCGTTAAATGTATCAGCAATTTCCTCATTTGAGATTGAAAAAAGTTTTTGTGTGACCCTCTTTTTTTTTACCTTGAACATAAGTCTTCGTATGACTTGCAAGGCGCTCCTATTGATGTGTTGTAAGTTGAGATTTCCGTAGTAGTTTCCATCCAACTACAAAATTTTAATCGAAATTTCTTTTGATTTCCATCCACAGACTTACTTTTTACATCAAAAAGTTTTAAAAAGTTTTCAATTTTTGATATGCCTGTTTTGTCTACTTTTCTACTATATGTAGTTTTTATATAATTTGAAATGTCTTCAATTCTTTCTGGCCCTTTTGAAGATATACTCCATAAAACGGAACACAACTCTTCGTACTTTAATGTAATCTTCATTGTAGATTTATTAAATATGGTACTTAAAATCTGAGAAGTTTACTTATATACCAATTCTTGTCATTTCCGATACAGGTATTCCAAAGTAAAAAATTACGAATTGTCTACCTATTAACATTTAGGACTATATTACTATAACCTGTAATTCAGTCATTGATATTTCTTATTAGTGAATGAATCGAAATTATCATTACCTGTATATTTTTACCTACATGATCATAAACGAAACAGAACGAAATGATCTGTTGAAAAAATTTAGGTAAAAAATAGTTATAAATTTTTGAAAATTTAAGCATAAGCATTATAAGGATAAGCAAACAAATAGAAAATAGGTAAATATAAGATTTAAATATGTGCTGTCATACTTAATACTAAAATATGAAAAAGATGAAATTAAAGGACGCAGGTTTAAATGAACATATTTTTGAATGTAATTGAGATATTGGCTTGAAATTTTTTGTAAAGGGTCGAGAATTTCCATATCTAACTAAAAAATGATATTAAGGGATAAATATGGACTAAATTGTTGTAGCTATCTGCGATCCTATTAAAATTTTGATATAAATCATAGTTTTAGAAATTAAACAAATATGTAATATATGACAAAATCTTTATTTATGAACAAAACTCAATGAAATTTTCAACGCTTGTTAAATTTGTCATTTCAAATAAGAAAATGCAAAAAAAAATTGAAAAGGTCAAAGGGCATCCCGCAATTCCCAAAAATAGGAATGAAAATCCCAAAAATGGGATTTTTTACTTTTTTGCCCATAGGGTCCACATTTCTTTCAGGGCTGGGAAAATACTTTTGGAGTAAATAGAAAACATATTGAGGTTTCCAAAACTGCTTTCAGTTTTCTGATCCCAGCTTTGGGATTTTAGAACATGTCGCCCAAAGTTGAAGTTTTGATAAAAAATAGGTCATATTCGGAAGGACGCAGTGGCAACATTTTCAAAAAATAGGACAAGTTTTTTACGCCAAAGCGTTCTGCGTAAAGATACCTTTTAGAAAACTATAAAATTGTTATATGTTCTTAATAAAAATTTTATTTTATTAATAAAAGAGTTAAGACACATTTTTGGCAAAAAAACGCCAAAAATCTAAAATTTTTTGAATTTTTAAATTAAAAAACGTATATTTTTGGATCTGTAAACAATATTGATCTGAAATTTTTTGTATATTATTGGAAATTTTGTTGTCTAACTAACAAGAAAAAATTGAGTCCATTTGGTCCAAAATTACGCCCGGTATTCAAAAAAAGGCGGACCAAGGTATGGTAAATTTTGTATCACTAAATTTTTAAATGCCTATAACTCGGATATTATAAGAGATAAGTAGTATGTTCAAGCATGTTTTTTCAAGATCTCGTCGAGCGCTTTCACAAAATATAAAAATCTTTGTATTTGGGTGAAAAACAAAAAAATGGCACGAGTTTAAAAATTTTACATGTCGTAGGTACCCTACTTTGAGCCGCCACAGCGCCGTCCCTGGGGCATCTGCAGGGTTCATCTTCAAAACTTAAACTCGAATACTCCTTGGCTACGCTCACGCCAAATTTTATCCCGATCGGATCAGCCGTTTAGAAATGCCAGATTTATTTCCAAAAAATTTCCATTCTGCCCCACTGTGCGTCGGCGCTAGTATTGTTCTGACAACGAAGATTTTCTGCAAATTACATGTACACAACACGATGGCATACGAACTTCTAAACAAGAGCATCAAAAATACAAATATTTTATTTAGTTGCTTGACAGCATTCAACAAAGCAGGTTGATGTTGCTTTGTTAAAGAAATTGCAAACACAACTTGAAAAAAACTGCAAAGCAAGAGCATAATTTAAATAATTTTCTAGAATGCATAACAATGAAAATGTTTCATATTTTTTTGTACATTTAAATTTGAAATGTTGTTTCTATATGAAGAAATGATCATTCTTATGTACATTGATTACATTTTGTTTATAAATATTCGCATTTTACAGTAATGCAATTTAATCTTCAAAATTAAAAATAACCAAATATTTTTTTCAGTGCAATTTCATTGAAAAAATTACAATAGTATGTGTGTAGTGATTTTTTTTATCTGCCTTTCTATACGCCGGTATATCCCAGCTAGCATTTTTGGAAATTTTTGATCACATTCGAGTCTTTTATGACTCTTCTGCACGATTAAAATGATCATATATGCGCTCATTTTCTGATCATAAATGATTAGTGTCCGACCGAACGTTCGGGTACGGGTTCGGAGTACGGTCAATATTCGGTGTTAGGCGAAATTTTGACAGAACACCGAACGCCGAACTTTTTATAAAATGTTTTTTTATCATATCATCAAAAAGTTTTAAAAATGCTAAAAATCTGTTTACAGAAGTTATCATACATCCTGGCTGTACAATAAATTTCGGATATACATAGGTACAAAACGCGTTTTTAACCGTTCGTTTTTTCGGCTGATTTGAAAAACTGTTAACCAGAAACTGATTAAAAAGCTAAGAAAAGTGAAACATTTAATTGGAATTATCTAGTTTCGATTATAAATCTTTGATTTCATTTGTAACATCGAAATTTTCTAGGTTCTTATTCTCAAACGATCTGGACATGTCTGTCAGTCAGTCAGTCTCTTGAAAGAACGATAGGACCAAAACTATTGTTGCAATTTGATTGGTATTCAAAATGGACAAAATCGGTCTACATTTGGACATGAAAAATTACTAAAGTTCATAACAGGCTTAAAAATACTAGTATTTTTATGAAATTATACTTAAATTTTTTTATGAACCAAAATTTCATATAAATTGGCAAATTGAATTTTGCGAATTGTGTCAAGTATTGTATATATATTTTTTATTTTTTTAAAAACTAATTTTACTGATTCGATAAAATTCATTTTGATTTCGATACATATTTAAAACGAAATTTTGATCACATTGGATCATAATATCATGTATAGCAATATTATGATAAATACAAAAATATCATGATGAAATATTTTGACGGTATTAAATCATATGATATTTTAAAATTGTTACAATAACGATAATATGTTTAGACTACAATCATAATTTTAATCATAATATGTTGCTCTTAGAACATGGTTATCACAACCAAGTTTTTTCTCAGCGTGCTCTTACAGATAATTATATCATTGTCAATAAATCGTTTAAAAACCAAAAATAAACAAGTAAGAGTGTTATATTCGGCTATGCCGAATCTTATATACCCACCATCAAACCTCGTTTAACTCGAATGAAACTTACTTACGTCGAATTTCATCTATATACTCGTATATTTAGGCCAGTTATAAGCGTTAAAGTGATTTTCTGAAGGGGACCTTATATAGGGGGATAGGGTCAATTATGGGTCGATCCTCATAAAATTTGGTAGACAGAATTTGGTTCGTATTAAATTTATTTGTGTCGAATTTCATCGCTACACTCGTATTTTTAAACCATTATTGAGCGTTGCAGTCATTTTCTGAAGGGGACCTTATATGGGGGGTGGGGTCAATCATGGGCCGATCCTCATAAAATTTTTTAGATAGATTTTGACTCGCATGAAACTTACTTATGTCAAATTTCATCTATATACTAGTATTTTTATGCCAGTAATGAGCGTTAAAGTCATTTTCTGAAGAGGACCTTATATGGGGGGTAGGGTCAATTATGGACCGATCCTGATAAAATTTTGCATAGTGATTTTGTATCATAAGAAACTTACTTATATCGAATTTCATCGCTATATTCGTATTTTTAAACAAGTTATGGCTGTTAAAGCTGCTTTTCGAGGGGCCAATTGTATGGGGGCTATCCGAAAACGTGGACCGATATTGCCCATTTCCAATACCAAACAAACCTTACCTATAGCAAATATTTATGTGAAATTTCAACCCTCTAGCTCTTTCCATTCGGACTCTATCGTGCTTTCAACAGACAGACAGACGGACGGACAGACATGGCTAGATCGTCTTAGAATTTAATGAGGACCCAGAATATATATACTTTTGTGGGTCTATGACAAATATTTCGATGTGTTACAAACGGAATGACAAAATCAATATAGCCCCCATCTTTTTTGATGGTGGGTATAAAAATTATTATTTTTCATTTAAAAAAAGTTCGTGTTCACCGAACTTTGAAAACCGAGCAAAGTTCGGGTTCGGCCGAACTTTCAAATTTACCGAAGTTCGGTGTTCGGTACCGAACGAAATTTTGAGTTCGGTCGGACTCTATAAATTATACATTCGTTGGGAGAAAATGGTACCCTACCCGCGACTCTTCTAAATGAGTCATTTATGAGCCCCACTTTTGATCAATTATGACTCATTTTTTAATCTTTTTTGAGTCATTAATGAGCTAAATAACTGGTCGTTTTTGAGTTATTTCCGAATCATATTATAGTCATTTTTGAGTCTTTTCTGAGTAATTTTTATGTTTGTTACAGACAAATACAATACAGCAGAAAACAGTTTTTGATCTTTGATCAAACTAAATTTATAAACAATCATATTTCAAACACCTGGATGACCTATTTATGATTGGTATATATTTTGTTATTGTTTTTCAAATAAATTAGATTTTAAATATTAATTGGAATTACTTAGACTTAGTTTAGTGATTAGTCGCCCAACTATCTTCGGCAGAAGATCATTAAACACAGAAAATTATTATAATTGAGGCATAATATAATTTGAATTTCCTTCACAGAAAATCGACTTTATAAATATCACACAAATTCAAATACTTATAAATTTAATTTTATAAACGAAATGAGAATTATATCAAGTCATTTTAGGCCAACAAAGTAATTTTAAGTGTAAGTGTTGCTGTTTCATTACAAACAAAAACAATTACATAAGGAACAATTTTAGATCTTCCAACAGCTTGAAATATGACCACAAAATAAGTTTTTAAAACCATTGTATTTTAAACACCAGAATGATCAATTTATGATTGCTATACATTTTGTTATTGTTTTTCAAATATTCAGTTTTCAATCATATATCGGGATCATTTTCGAGTAATTTTTTAAGCGCTCAACTTATTAATCACTTTTATGTCATCAAAAGGAGTCAAAAATGACTCAGTTCACTGATTAATCATCTAACAATCTTCCAAATGCTAGCTGGGATTTTTTAGACTAGGGTTTGTCAGGGTTGTTCATAGCACAATTGTACTGACCAGTGTTGCCATAACGGCATTTAAAGTGCAATTCTTCTAGCACTTTTTTTTCGTCGGCTGCACTTATTTTTTAGAAAAAAGTGCTAGATGCTTTTTAGCACTTTTTCGTCTTTTGCTAGAAATTTTTAGCATTAAAGAACTTTAAAGATTAAATTCTCTAGAGAACTGCAAAAATTTAGTTTTGAGATGTTTTGTGAAATTTTAAGAAATTCTCACGAAAACTTTTTGCATATGTTTATTGTAATTTATAATTTACACTATAAATTAAACTAAAAAGTGAATTATTTTAAATATTATTGTGTAATAATTGTAACAAATGTTTGAAAAATAAACTAAAAGAGCGTTGCTTTGTTAAGAATTTGTGACTACATATCTCGAAAAAGGCACCTTATATTTTCTTTATTCCTTCACATAAGATTGCTTATAGTGTTTTCAATAAAATATAAAAATTTCAGAATGGGGCAATGAGGGGATCTCAAGTAAATCAACTTTTAGTAAAACAATCTCAGGGAGACCGATTATTCGATTTTTTTTAAAATCCGGTTTTCGGTATTACCGGAAAATGGCATTTTCAAAAAACAGGTTTTTGGTTTATCATTTTTCTTAAAACCAGTTAACCGGTTTTATCAAAAGAAATAAAAGCAATAAAAAATACGTTTTTTATATAACATGAATTCCAGGAACACAGAAAAACTTAAATTTTTGAGGTCACGTCGCTTAATTACCTTCATAGAATAATTGTTCTACCTGTTTTAATTTTTTTAAAGTGCACAAGTCGATTGAACCTTTGAACCTTAATAGGGTAATTCCACAGACATTTCGACCACTTCATATTTTCATCCCTTTCGATTTAGTTATAACTCGAAACATACATTCTACTCTTAATTGTGGTTTCTATGGCGTATAGATTTGATCCTTACAGCATTCGGTTCATATTTTATGGGCCTCTAAAGTAGGGCATCTCGGGTATTTTTGTTCGAAATTAGAAATGTTGATGACTGAATAACTTTATAACCAGTTATCCGATGTTAACAAATGATGCTTCGTTCGACAGGTCTTCGATTACTCGTTTTTAACATTTCATTAAAATTACATGAAGTCCTGGCGCAAGGACCATATAGTGGAAAATGTCCTTTATCCTTGAATATCATAAAAAAGGATATTTTGTTTTGCTTAATTTTTTAATGACAAATAGACAAAATTATTCTTAATGCTGTGTAAAAATTTTATAATGGGATCTCATGGGGTTTGGAAGTTATAGGAGTTTTTATTTAGCTACATTTACAATTTCCATAGTAAATGAGTGCTTTTTATACATTTTAACACATTTATAGTCTAGTAAATTGAGGTTTTAATGCCGAATAAAGTAAAAATTGCCACAGACCATCAAATTAATGTTATAAATATGATGGTGAATAATATATGAAATCTTGTCTTATATAATTGAAATTTTTTGAAATATCTCCTTTTTCATACATCCTACGGATTTAGGAGTCATTACAAAATTTGTAGAAAATTAAATTTACGGCATTTTGGTTTTAGACAATTTTTCCCTATTATCAGCAGTTTTGGAGTTATAGTCATTTTTTGTTCATTTAAGATATGGTTTTATAACCTCAATATATTTTGAACTACAAACGTAATTGTGATAACTTTATGTACAGCCAATAGTAATAACAACATGTCAATATTTAATTATACTTTTCGCGCCCGAGTTGCTCTCTGACCCATAGTGCGATCTCTTGTAATGTAAATTTTTAAATTAAAATAGAAGCTGTAATTATGAATCGATATTAATGAAACTTGGTACGCATAACTCGTTAGGTTAAAGAACCAGCATCGCCGATTTTAACAAATATCGGTTCATATATACATACAACATGAAAGATTTTTCACAGTATTATATATTACATTTCATTATGCAGTTTATTCCGTATGTATTTTACAATATGAAAACTTGGTCCGATATCAATAAATTTTGGTGGGTATAAAGCTTTGATCAGTTATATTATATCCACTAAGTTTCATTAATTTCGATCGCACTATGGGTCAGAGAGGCGCGAAAAGTTTAATTAAATAATGACATGTTGTTATTACTATTGGCTGTATATAAAAATATCACAATTACGTTTGTAGTTCAAAATATATTGAGGTTAGAAAACCATATCTTAAATGGACAAAAAATGACTATAACTCCAAAACTGCTGATAACAGGGAAAAATTGTCTGAAACCAAAATGCCGTAAATTTGATTTTCTACAAATTTTGTAATGACTCCTAAATCCTAAAAAAATTTCAATTATATAAGACATGATTTCATATATTATTCACCATCATATTTATAACATTAATTTGATGGTCTGTGGTAATTTTTACTTTATTCGGCATTAAAACCTCAATTTACTAGACTATAAATGTGTTAAAATGTATAAAAAGCACTCATTTACTATGGAAATTGTAAATGTAGCTAAATAAAAACTCCTATAACTTCCAAACCCCTTGAGATCCCATTATAAAATTTTTACACAGCAATAAGAATAATTTTGCCTATTTGTCATTAAAAAATTAAGAAAAACAAAATATCCTTTTTTATGATATTCAAGGATAAAGGACATTTTCCACTATATGGTCCTTGCGCCAGGACTTCATGTAATTTTAATGAAATGCCAAAAACGAGTAATCAAAGACCTGTCGAACGAAGCATCATTTGTTAAAATCGGATAACTGGTTCCAAAGTTATTCAGCCATCAACATTTCTAATTTTGAACAAAAATACCCGAGATGCTCTACTTTAAAGACCCATAAAACATGAACTGAATGAGTTAAGGATCCAATTTATACGCCATAGAAACCGCATTCAGGAGTAGAATATATGCTCCCGATTTGAAAAAAATCGAAGGAGACAAAAATTTAAAACAGCGTTTTTTGGTCGATTTATTTTAGAATTACCCAATATTATAAAATATACTAGCTATACCCAAGCACACTGGGTATAGCTAGTATATTTTATAATATTAAGGTTCAAAGGTTCAATCGACTTGTGGACTTTAAAAAATTAAAACCCTTAAAGGAATATGTATAAATAAATACCAGATTTATTATATGTTACATAAGAAGATGTCAAGCAAATTATTGCAAGTTCGGCAGTTTCTATCTATCGCCAATTTCTATCTATCTATAAAAAATTTGAATAATACAAGAGTTTCCAAGAAGCACGAAAGTTCTACATGTAAAATTTGAAGATTCTAGCTCTAATAGTTTCTCAGATATACGAATATTTCTATTTGATCCATGTGGGGGCTTCCAGACCCCCCAGATGAAAGTCCGCTTTTTTTTCCTCCAAAATGTTCAGATGAATATTTAAGTTCTTCGTGCGAAATTTGAAGAATTTAGTTCCATTAGTTTTCCAGATAAACGAATTTTTGTCTTTAATTAATATGGGATGTGCCGCTCCCCTCATGGGTAGTCCGCCAATTTATTACCCAAAATATTTATATGGATCTTAAAGTTTTTCGTGCAAAATTTGAAGATTCTAACTGTAATAGTTTCCAAGATAAACGTATTTTTGTATTTAATTTATATGGGAGGTGCCACGCCCCCTAATGATAGTCCGCCTACTTTTTGTCCTAATTGACACTAAAGTTGCTCCGACAAAATTTGAGGACTCTAACTTTTATATTATCTAAAATATACGGATTTAATATTTTCTTAATATAGGCGTGGCTCCTCGTCCACTTGGATTTCAAAATAAAAAGTAGCCTATTACCTATTCCAGACATACAGGAATAATCTGTGAATTTGAATAAAATCGGTTCAGCCGTTTAGTAGTCTATAACGTTCAAACATACAAACATATAAACATACAAACAAACACACATTCATTTTTATATATATAGATTAAAAATATATTTTTGTCACGGGCAGTGTGACCAAGTCTCAAAAAATGTTGCGGCTAAATCCCATCCAAAATAATGCTAGAAAAAATGCTAAATTGATTTTAAAATGCCAAAAAAAAATGCTAAAATTTTTTAAGTGTTTTTATGAACAATTCATATTAATTTTTAACTGAAATTCATTGTAATTTATATCAAGTAAGAAAATATATTCTTCCGTGGTTGACCATATGAGTATAAAATTTGATTTATTTTTCGTAATAAAGCATTTATGTTGAATTGAACCTTGGTTCCGATATATTTAAACTAATTTTCTGAGAAAGGCTTTATACATTTGTATATGTATGGGGGCTAGGTAAAATAAAGGACGGACTTTAACCATTTTTAAAAGGTTTTGTCATTGGATCAAAAAGCATTCGTGCTTATTGTTTTGAAAATTTCAACCTCTACCAGACGGTCAGATACATGGCTTAATCGATTCAGAAAATGATTCTTAACCGATTAGTATACTCAAACGTAGTATAGTGGAGTAGGATAAAAAATTAAGTTCCGTGGTATTAAGATAAACAGAAATGCTAAAAATTATTATTATTGTCTCTAACTTTAAAATATTTCTGAATGCAAAAATTAGATTAAAACTCTATTAATTACACTAGTTACTCATGATTTCGGAAGGAAAAGTATAATATTTCTAGTTTTACTTTTTTTATATAAACAATTTTATTTGTCTTCCTCAAAACACTTTAAAAATGTTTTTCATGTCACAAAAATATTGAAAATTCCGTTGAAATAATTTTAAATCTCGGTGAATAGATGTCAGGTTTATAACTCATACTTCCAAGATTTTTTCGGAAAAATATATATGAGAATGTATGAAATGAATTGAGAGATATATTCAAATCCGTAAGTTTGTAATTCTGGAATAAATTGTCAATAATATTTTCGAAATTTAAGTATTTTTTTTAATTAAAAAAAAACGTGACAACAAAATTACTAAAAATTTGGTAAAAATAAAAAGAACAGAAAGTAGGATGAGAAAGTCTTAATTATATATTATTGATTTTTTTAAGTACTTATTTTCAATAAATTAACAAGAATTCCTGAAGGATGATAAAAATTAAAACCTCTTTACTTCGTATAGGAAAAAATAAAATTTGTTAATTAACCGTCATACATAGCATTTTCCAAAATTATATGTTTCATTCCATGAGCAAACAAAAAGTATTAGTTTGTAAAATAGCGTACTGAACGTATTTATAAAAATATATGAAATCTCTTGAATTATTTCTATCACCTCGAATTTAAAAAAGCATTGGGTTCCAGAAAAATATTTTAGAATACAACATTTTAAAGTATTCACTTGTATTGGCGTAATTTTAAGTTATTTATCTTCATGAATCTTTTTGCATTATTTTGAATTACAGTGTAAACTATTACATTTCTCATATTTCTTGTTGCTTGTGTTTGGGTAGACATTTAATTCAGATTTTTTCCGGTTAAACCTATTCCAATATAAATCTTTTTTGCAAAAATTTTTCTTTTTTTTTGTTTATATACTAAAATTGCAAAAAAAGCTAAAAATGCTAAAAATATTTTATAAAAATGCTAAATAAAATGCTAAATTAAAATTTTACAGCTAAATCAAAATTAAAAATGCTAAATCTAGCTTCAAAAATGCCAAAATGGTCACACTGGTCACGGGCATTACATCTATTTTTTCTAATTTTTTAAACGTTCTTATTAAATTTTTTTTAAATTTGTTAATATTTTATGCATTTAACAGAATTTATAACAAACTGATCAGAATTGAGATGCAAATATTTAAATGCACGTAAAATTCATTTAGTCTAAGAAATATGAAGGTGTACATTGTTGGCTATCGAATTTCAATTATAATTAATAACACACAGAAAAAAATCATTGTAAAAACGGCGAAAACAAGGTTGAATCAACATTTTTCAACTATGATTTTGCTTCATAGGTGTTTCATGTTAATTCAACATGATTTTACAATAAACTAAAAAATAACATTTTTCACTTTGACACAATTAGAAATCATGTTGAATTAACATTGCTACCCATCAGGGATGGAAAATGAGATTTTGTTTCAGTATCAAAAAATATTTCAGAGGGTACTTTTTTGGATCTTAGAGTACTAAAATATTTTTTTTTTTTTTTGCTGAAAGTTGTTAATTTCTTAAATACACCTTCACATATTTAAACATTTTTAAATAATCAGCAACAGAAGTAGAAAAGGTATTATATATACCGTAGGGTGATCGATTATTCGACATTTTCCAAAAACCGGTTTTCGAGTAGTTCGAATAGTTGACATTTGAAAAAAACCGGTTGATATTTTTCAAATTCAGAGAAAACGGTTTTTTATTATAAATAAAAACATCTAGTTTAATTTGAAAAAAAAAATATGACCCGAACTGATTTTTTAAAATAAACATTATTTCTTTAATGTAAAAAATTGAGAAGAATCATAATCCTAGTTTATTCTAAAGTCCCTGTTTAGTAAATTTTCATAGGCATTCCAACACTGCTATAATATTTCAGCGACAAATTAATTATTATAATTGGAATATAATCTTAAGATTGATAAAATTTTATCCAACAGTTATTCCAATCAATTTTACAAATAAATTTTTGTAATTAATTAGGAAAATCAAAAAGTTTAACCAAAGGTGCTTTAGAGAAGTATACTCTAGTTTCTTGACTCGAATATTTTAAAATTTAGACAGGCTGTATTATTATTTATTTCAAAATTTAATTGAAGTAATCTTTGAATACAAAGCAAATAAAAGTATTCGAAACCGGCTTTTAAAAAGTTAAAAAACCGGGTTATTCGATATTCGAAAAAATCAACATTTAGAAAAAACCGACACTGGTAAATCAGAAAAAACCGGTTTTAAGACCGATTGAAAAACAGAATCGATCACGCTAATAAACATACTTATATTGATATAATGAATCTTTGTCCGTCCCTTAATGTTAACCTTTTAGATATAATTTGATGAACTTCAATGTCCATGGTATCATATAGCTACCATAAAAATATTACCCCGATATTGTACTTCGTAAATATGTATATTAAAATCAGTCATGATACAATTTGTTATATTTTAAAAGTAATCTAAATTTCCTAATTTTTCGTAAAAGTTCAGGATTTTTTACATTTTAACATATATGATTTTAATATAATTGATTGAAATTAATACACAATAATCCTCAATAAAATCTACGAAACGGTTTTTTCCGTTTTTCAAAATTCAATCTAGATCAAATTTTATTAAAATTTATCGAAGCCTATGTACGCTACCAAAACATTCCGAAATAATGTAAACAATAACATAGAAATCGTTATTTACTAAGCAAGCGTAACAAACAAGTAGATGTTTAGGATAAATTGTGTTACTATGTTAGTTAAACTGAAAAATGTTATTGATAATAGAATGAAACCATAAAGTATTATATACCAAAAGCTAATGAAATTAAGCATATGCTGATGTACATATTAAGTATGTCAGATAAATATAGCTAACAGAATACCTGGAAAAAATAGAGTTTACAATATTAAGATAAAATACAAAAAATAAAGAATTTCGAAAAACAGAAAAAAACCATTTCGGTGAAATTTAGGTGAGGTGAGGTTTATAATATAATAATTTCAATTAATTACATTATATATTTTTATGTAAAAATATGAAAAACTTAAAATTTTTCCGAAAAATTACATTTTTAATCGTTTTGGTGTTGTATACAAATTTGTGTATGTCATTGAAATCGTCTCCCAAGGACCTTTCATATGATACTAAATTTGCATATGGTTTATTTGTCAAAAATGTGAAAAAAATAACATAAAAACCCTAAAAAGGACCTTTTTATCCTTTGATCCAGCTCACCAAATATTGACGTCAGGACAAAAATTTTGAGAAATGGTATCTTAGAATGAACTAAATTTTCATTTTCGGTGGGAACATCAGCAATTTCCATTTTGGGGCCACCCTAATATACATATGTGTTATTAAATTAAAATTCGATGTTCATAGGTGTTCATTTGTTAAAAAATCAATAGTCATATCAAATTATACACATGAGACCATACATAAGACCATCCATGACATGAAACAATAATTTGCTTTAAAGTCCAAATAATTTTCACCAAAAATTTCTCTTATTATCTATGGTTGAATTCTTAATTTCAAAACATATCGTTTTATATTAAATAGAAATTGAGTCCTCCGAGCTTCTATCATTTGGAAATAATTAGTTTTAAAGTCAAATATTTTTTCAAAATTGAAATTTTTGGTAATTTTCCATATAATATTAACAATGGAATTTAATTAGATTAATATCCATATAATGTCAATCAAGATAAAAATTCGAAATGAGCTGCATTGGTTATTTGCAAAACATACTTCTAAAAAGTGGCTTTTAAAAATAGATTTCAAAACATTCTCAGAATTTCAAATTTGAACTTTTAAAGATACTTAGATCCCCATTTTCTCATTGTCTGATTATGTTTTATCATAACGATAAATTGACATTTTACATACAAAAATTATTTTAACCGGCAGTATATCCACCTGTTAAACGATAACCGGAGGTTGAGATATTGGCCCTGAGAGTATCAAATAAGACTCGGGAGTATCACGGTACTTTTGAACATCAAATAGTATCAAAAAAAGTACCATCGTACCAAATTTGCCATCCCTGGCGCTAGTATTGTTCTGACAACGAAGATTTTCGGCAAATTACATGTACACAACACGATCGCAGACGATCTTCTAAACAAGAGCATCAAAAATACAAATATTTTATTTAGTTGCTTGACAGCATTCAACAAAGCAGGTTGATGTCGCTTTGTTAAAGAAATTGCAAACACAACTTGAAAAAACAAAAACAAGAGCATAATTTACAAAAACAACGTACACCCTAAATAATTTTCTAGAATGCATAACAATGAAAGTAAATAAGTTCATCTTGTTTCATAATTTTTTTTGTACATTTTAATTTGAAATGTTATTTCTAGGTGAAGAAATTATCATTCTTATGTACCTTGATTACATTTTGTTTATAAATATTCGCATTTTACAGTAATGCAATTTAATCTTTAAAATTAAAAATAACCAAATATTTTTTTCAGTGCAATTTCATTGAAAAAATGCCAATAGTGTGTGTGTAGTGGGGATTTTTTTATCTGCCTCTCTATACGCCGGTATATGCTTTAAGGTTAATGATAAGTTTTTATACCCTTCACCTTCGTGAGAAGGGTATATATAAGTTTGTCATTCCGTTTGTAATTTCTATAATATAATTTTCCGACCCTATAAAGTATATATATTCTGGTTCCTTATAGGTAGCGGAGTTGATTAAGCTATGTCCGTCTGTCTGTCCGTCTGTCTGTCCGTCTGACTGTCTGTCTGTCCGTCTGTGTGTTTGTTGAAATCAGTTTTTAGAGGACCCCAGATAACGGCGAGATTCAAATCTTCAATAATTCTGTTAGTCATGCTTTCGAGAAGATCGCTAAATCGCAAAATCGGTCCATAAATACCGGAGATATGAGCAAAAATCAGAGACAACCTCTGAAAATTTCATAAAAAAGACAATTTTTTTCATGCTTTGATATAAGCAACAACAATACTGCTTATTCATTGAATATTTCGTTTCATATGTTTGGATGGCTGTGTGTTTCATTGCCTTGTGTATATTGTTTTTGTTTCTTGGTGCATTCAGTTTCGTATGTTTGGATGTCCGTTGTCTTCTTTGCGTTGTGTATTTTGTTTTTGCTTTTTTGTGAGTATTTTGTTTCGTATGTTTCATTGCCTTGTGTATATTGTTTTTGTTTTTTGATGTATTCAGTAAACATCTGCATGGGTATACTTGTTCTTAAATTCACAGTACTGCATAGTATCAAAATACACGTACACTATTGTGAAAATATTAAACAAGCATGTGCAGGATGTGTAGGTTCGAACAAATGAGTTATAATCACACACAACTTGCTTAATATAGAAACGGAATATATCTCGTCTCGCTCGTTGAGAGTTGTGTAGTGTTTGATATAGTTAGGCAAAAACATCTTTATGATAGCAAAAACATCTCGAAACCTTCGAGTGATCAGTGTGATCAGTTCGAACTTTTACGTACAAACAGCTTTCATGCTTTGTAACCATACTACTGCGCTAGTATTGTTTTGAATGCGAAGATTTTCGGCAATTTACATGTGCACAACACGATCGTAAACAAACCTCTTAACAAGGGCGTAAAAAATACAACAATTTTATTTAGTTGTTTCAAAGCATTCAACAAAGCATGTTGATGTCGCTTTGTTTCAGAAATTACAATTTATTACAAATTATGGAATGCATTTGAGTGAAAAAATTTAAAAAATATTTTACACCCATTGATTATTTGCGTTTTGTCGATTAAAAGTAAACTCTAAATTCTACTAATTGTATTTTATTCTTGTAACAAAGCGTTTTGTTTAAATTAACACTAAATCTATAAAATCACTCATAAGTTGTCTCGAAACATTTCGAAACAGATCATACATTATTCCGATTGGTTTTTCACTTTAACTCTATTGTCTCTATTTTTTTTGTATTTATTTGCTTTTACACTTTTATTGTTGTGTGTGGATGATCAACTGCTTTTTTAACTTCGGCCGCACTACAGACAGTATTCGTAAAATAAACGAGTGACTTGTAAGTCATTTTTAACGCACTAGTACAGATGTCTAGTATTCAGTTTCGTATGTTTGGATGTCTGTTGGTTTCCTTGCGTTGTGTATTTTGTTTTTTTGTGTATTTCGATTCGTATGTTTGAATGTCTGTTGGTTTTACTGTCTTGTGTATTTTGTTTTTTGTGTGTTTATTTCGTTTAGCATTGTTGTTGTTCGTTTTGCTATTGCTATAATAATGGTATAAACGGGAACATGAAATAAATTAAAATTTAATAGAATTGATATTTTTAAAATACACCGTGGTGAAGGGTATATAAGATTCGGCATAGTCGAATATAGCACTCTTACTTGTTTAAAACTTTTATTTCTAAATTTGTAAAGTTAGATAGACCAAAATCTGTTAAAGCGTGGTTTACACATTTGTGAATACGGAGAAAATTATCAATCATTTTTGTCATTGAACACTCCTTATCACTCTCTGTATCGCTATAATCAACCTTTCTTTGAATTCCTTTTTTAATATATATTGCATCCAATACAGCTAAGGGAATGGCATGGTTAATACATAACTGAGATTCAGCTTGAATATATTCGACGTATCTTTTCATCACGGCTGCACCGTCGTAATTTGAAGCGAATAGGATATATCTGACCATTCATCCACTATTATAGAAAAGCGTCTATTTTTTTGTATTACTTCTTGAATTTCTGCTACAACTTCAGCTTTTTTTCAACAAATAATAGCTATCTATATGGCCCCATATTGTAGCTTCGCTAGATGGCATTTTTAATCCCTTCGACTTTAAAAATGCCTGAATCACCACTGATTTTTTTAAACTCCTTACAGACATTCCATCTTCAGCTACACTTCTTCATATTACTTCTTCTAATGAAGAAAACGTAGCCGAGGTTTTCACATATTTCTCAATCGGGGCATTATCTAATTTAGGAATTTTTGGCGTATTTGGAGATTCTTCCTCTACAGAATTTAAATTGTGTGCCTCTCGTAGGTGGTAAATTAATGATGATGTCGATGATCCAACAAATTTAAAGGTTTTGGGACATTACTTGCATTTTGGCAAATATTTGTCTTTTTTGTCTTTGGTATTATATACATAAATACAATAATAATATTTTACTTTTATGTAATAAAAACTTACAATTTGATAATACATTCAAATTTTTATTTCTATTTTATTATAAACAAATTTCTAAAGAAAGAAATTGAACTCGAACTTTTTAATTTTTTTCTGTTTATCACCACAAATATCTTTTTACACAATAAAACGTAAACAAATGCATGTTAAGTTAGGTTGATATACAGTTAAATATTTTTTATATACATACATATGCACGTATGTATTAACAGTAGAAAGAAGAAAACAAAAGCAAGAAAGATATATGTACATATGTTTGTAAATTGCGTAATTAGAAGGCTTTTATGCTTAATAAACATGCCCTTAAATATGTTGAAATGATTGTAATTTAACTTAACCAAATATTTCCTAAAAACAAAATAAAATTATAAAATTTTCTGTAAAATTTTAAACCAATAGTAAAAAAAGATGGAATATTAATTATTCGGTTATTTAAAGTAATTTGTTCGATTTATTTGTTATTTGAGAATTAGCAATTTAATTTTATTCGAACGATTAATCGAAAAAAATTGATCGATTAACCGAACATCGATTAATCGTTTGAATAATCTAATACTCTACATACAGACATACATACATACATACATACATACATACATACATACATACATACATACATACATACATACATACATACATACATACATACATACATACATACATACATACATACATACATACATACATACATACATACATACATACATACATACATACATACATACATACATACATACATCATACATACATACATACATACATACATACATACATACATACATACATACATACATACATACATACATACATACATACATACATACATACATACATACATACATACATACATACATACATACATACATACATACATACCATACATACATACATACATACATACATACATACATACATACATACATACATACATACATACATACATACATACATACATACATACATACATACATACATACATACATACATACATACATACATACATACATACATACATACATACTATTGTGTTGGGAACTAATTACTTAACTTCATATTTCTCAGTTAATATTTTCAACTACCAATAAAATACAGCTTATTATTGTATACCTAAGTTAGTGTCTTACAAGCCATTAAATAAGTATTTTAAGTGCATTTGGGTTTCTTTTATGACTAATTATAAAATGTCTCTTGTGACACCTCTATGAAGAAAACAAACTTTTTAACAAACTTTTTTCAACTTTAACAAACTTTTTTTCAGAGTTGCAAAAAAGGGTACTTTTTCTGTATGCACGTGGAAAACTACATAAAAAATGTAAACAAAAAGAAAACAAACCATAACAAACGCATTGCTTTATTGCCATAAAATTTAAAATCTTATTTGAGCACCAAAACTGAAATATGTAATGATAGGGAATCTTAAAACGAATCGATCTCTGTATTAAATATTCTTCGCGGTACTTGCTATGAGATGCTGTGATGTGACAAACTTTGTAAATTCGCAAATTTAACCCAAAAGTGTTTATGCTTAAAAAAAATTAAAAATATTCCTTCAGCAACGAAACAGTCAATAGTGCCCCATGGGGAATCGATAGACTAATTGATTCCCATATCGATTTCATTTATGGGTACTTCTTATTAGTCAGTGTAACTTAACAAACTTTGACAAAGTCGCAAATTTAACAAAAATGTTTTCATACAAAAAATTTTAAAATATTCTTTGAGCAGCAAAACTATAATATGTGATCGATAGGGAATCGATAGACGAACTAAACCCCATATTGATTTTTTTTCTGAGTACTTGCTTTTAGCTGGTGTAACAAACTTTGACAAAGTCGCCAATTTTATGAAAAAGTTTTTGTACTAACAAATTTTAAAATATTCCTTAAGCAGCAATACTAAAATATGTGATCGATAGGGAATCAATAGACGAATCGCACCCCATATTGATTTTTTTTTTCTGAGTACTTGCTATAAGACGGTATAACGAAACAAACTTTGACAAATTAGCAAATTTAATGAAAAAGTTTTTATACTAAAAAATTTTTAAATATTCTTTGAGCAACAAAACTAAAATATGTGATCGATAGAGAATCAATAGACGAATCGAACCCCATATTAATTTTTTTTTCTGAGTACTTGCTATAAGACGGTATAACGTAACAAACTTTGACAAATTAGCAAATTTAATGAAGAAGTTTTTATACTAAAAAATTTTAAAATATTCTTTGAGCAGCAAAACCAAAATATGTGATCGATAGGGCATCAATAGACGAACTAAACCCCATATTGATTTTTTTTCTGAGTACTTGCTATAAGACGGTATAACGTAACAAACTTTGACAAATTAGCAAATTTTATGAAAAAGTTTTTATACTAAAAAATTTTAAAATATTCTTTGAGCAGCAATACTAAAATATGTGATCGATAGGGAATCAATAGACGAATCGCACCCCATATTGATTTTTTTTCTGAGTACTTGCTATTAGCTGGTGTAACGTAACAAACTTTGACAAAGTCGCCAATTTTATGAAAAAGGTATTACACTAAAAAATTTTAAAATGTTCTTTGAGCAGCAAAACTATAATATGTGATCAATAGGGAATAGACAAATTGAACCATATATTGATATTTTTCCTGAGTACTTGCTATAAGACGGTGTAACGTAACAAACTTTGACAAATTAGCAAATTTTATGAAAAAGTTTTTATACAAAAATGTTAAAATATTCTTTGGGCAGCAAAACTAAAATATGTGATCGATAGAGAATCAATAAACAAATCGAATCGTATATTGAGTTTGTTTCTGTGTACTTGCTATAAGACGGTGTAACGTAACGAACTTTGACAAATTTGCTAATTTAATAAAACCGTTTTTATACTAAAAATTTTTAAAATATTCATTGATTCATTAATCAGTATTTTAGGAAAATCTTTTTTTCATAAAATGTGAACCTTTCAATGTTTGTTACGTTACACCGTCTTATACAAGTTTTATGTACAAAAACTTTTTTTCATAAAATGTGAAATTTTCAAAGTTCATTACGTTACACTGTTTATAGCAAGTACTCAGAAAAAAATCGATAAAGGAGTCAATCAATCTATCTATCTATCGATTTCCTAATAAGGTAGAATCAGTAGAAAAGTACGTTCTCAATTTTACATGCCTTGAATTGTCACAAAAAAGAAAATTAAAAAATATAAAGAAAAACATCAAATAAAAATTATTCAAAAATTTTTGTTAAGAAAATAAAATTGAATAATTTGAATCAAAAAGATTGTAAAACCAATAAAAATCAAAAACAGGATACAGAAGTGTGGAATGCTGTTTGCGTGTGCCGTTCAAGAATCATTTCATGGTATTTTTCGTGGTTTTCATTTGAAGATTTTTAAGTTTTTCTCTTTATAGTTCTTTTTTGTTTGACTTAACAAGGCAGAGAATTGACAACTCTCCCTACTGATTCTACCTTTCTATGGTTGTATCATGGTTTTGTTGCTCAATTAATATTTACAGTTTTTTTAGTATTAAAACTGTTTTGTTACACAGTCTTATAGCAAGTACTCAGAAAAAAATCAATATATTATTTAGATCGTCTATTGATTCTTTATCGATCACCTATTTTAGTTTTGCTGCTCAGAGAACGTTTAAAAATGTTTATGTATAAAAACTTTTGGGTTAAATTTGCGAATTTACAAAGTCTGTTACGCCGTCTAAAAGCAAGTAAGCAATATGGTGTTCGATTGGTATATTGATTTCAGTTTTGCTGCTCAAAGAATAATTTAAAATTTTTTGGTATAAAAACTTTTTTATAAAATTTGCGAATTTGCCAAAGTTTGTTACGTTATATCGTCTTGTAAAGTACTCAGGAAAAAAATATATATATGGTTCGATTTGCCTATTGATTCCCTATCGATCACATATTTTAGTTCAAAATTTGTCGTAGTTGTGAACGTAAAGTCGCATCTCTGAACCGCTGTGAAAAAATCTGTAAAATCTGTGAAAATCAGCTTCAATTAACGAAGAAAACTTTATAAAGACTGGACTAAACAAATTCGCGATAAACATTTGTATAAGTGTTGCGGATTTATCTGTTTTTATATGGTAAAAATCGAAAATAAAACTATTTTAACTTTAAATAAAAGAAAATTCGGAGTAATATAACAAAATTAATAAAAACACTCAATTTAAGAAAGTAAACATAATATCAAACAAACACAGAACATCTGGTTGTCAAAAAATATACATAGTTGGATAATAAGTAGTAGTTTAATAAGTAAACAAAAACAGTGCCATCTCGTGGTGTGTAGCAAACCAATACTATACTTACACTACAAGTGATTTAGATAAAGTTTATTTAATAATAGATAAAATGAGTGCACAAAACCCCCTTCAAGGGGGGGGGGGTACTCCTGTTAGGGGCAATAGAAGCTTAATAATAGCTAGTGAAAATGAAAAATTAAAGCTTGATCTAATGGCATTAAGAAAATTGGTAGAGAAAATGAACCAAGAAATTTTTGAATTAAAAAATGAAAATTCAATCCTAAGAAATGAAGTTACAACCTTCAACACAAACAAACTAGAAAATATACCGGAAGTAAATATCCTGGAAAAATCCAGCGATGAAATGCAACAAGATGAAGATAACTCCTTGAAGAACGCTGAAAATGTGCGAGAGTATGAAACAGATGAGGATGAACTTGAAAGAGAAACAAACTGGATTATCAACAAGAGAAAAAACAAACAGAAAATACAACGTGAAACCACAGATAACCTACCTGGTAATAGTAATATAAGTCGCCAAATGCAAAATGAAAAATTATCAAACTACCAGCCTCCACCACCTCCAATAAATATTATAGGTATACACAATTATTCCGAAGTTCAAGAAATTGTTAAAATATTATCAAATAAGGATTATAAAATATCTTCACTGAATAATGATATATGGAAAATTAATACTCCAGATCCTGAATCATACAGATTGCTCGTGAATAAACTCAATAAAGAACAAGTTAGATTGCTATATTCGGCACTGCCGAATCTTAAATACCCTCCACCTGCAAACTACTTTTTATTAAAACCCAAAATAAATATGTTATAGGGCCGAATTTATAGTTTATACTAAAGAAATAAATTTTACTTGCTATAAGACGGTATAACGTAACAAACTTTGACAAATTAGCAAATTTAATGAAAAAGTTTTTATACTAAAAAATTTTAAAATATTCTTTGAGCAGCAAAACCAAAATATGTGATCGATAGGGCATCAATAGACGAACTAAACCCCATATTGATTTTTTTTCTGAGTACTTGCTATAAGACGGTATAACGTAACAAACTTTGACAAATTAGCAAATTTTATGAAAAAGTTTTTATACTAAAAAATTTTAAAATATTCTTTGAGCAGCAATACTAAAATATGTGATCGATAGGGAATCAATAGACGAATCGCACCCCATATTGATTTTTTTTCTGAGTACTTGCTATTAGCTGGTGTAACGTAACAAACTTTGACAAAGTCGCCAATTTTATGAAAAAGGTATTACACTAAAAAATTTTAAAATGTTCTTTGAGCAGCAAAACTATAATATGTGATCAATAGGGAATAGACAAATTGAACCATATATTGATATTTTTCCTGAGTACTTGCTATAAGACGGTGTAACGTAACAAACTTTGACAAATTAGCAAATTTTATGAAAAAGTTGTTATACAAAAATGTTAAAATATTCTTTGGGCAGCAAATCTAAAATATGTGATCGATAGAGAATCAATAAACAAATCGAATCGTATATTGAGTTTGTTTCTGTGTACTTGCTATAAGACGGTGTAACGTAACGAACTTTGACAAATTTGCTAATTTAATAAAACCGTTTTTATACTAAAAATTTTTAAAATATTCATTGATTCATTAATCAGTATTTTAGGAAAATCTTTTTTTCATAAAATGTGAACCTTTCAATGTTTGTTACGTTACACCGTCTTATACAAGTTTCATGTACAAAAACTTTTTTTCATAAAATGTGAAATTTTCAAAGTTCATTACGTTACACTGTTTATAGCAAGTACTCAGAAAAAAATCGATAAAGGAGTCAATCAATCTATCTATCTATCGATTTCCTAATAAGGTAGAATCAGTAGAAAAGTACGTTCTCAATTTTACATGCCTTGAATTGTCACAAAAAAGAAAATTAAAAAATATAAAGAAAAACATCAAATAAAAATTATTCAAAAATTTTTGTTAAGAAAATAAAATTGAATAATTTGAATCAAAAAGATTGTAAAACCAATAAAAATCAAAAACAGGATACAGAAGTGTGGAATGCTGTTTGCGTGTGCCGTTCAAGAATCATTTCATGGTATTTTTCGTGGTTTTCATTTGAAGATTTTTAAGTTTTTCTCTTTATAGTTCTTTTTTGTTTGACTTAACAAGGCAGAGAATTGACAACTCTCCCTACTGATTCTACCTTTCTATGGTTGTATCATGGTTTTGTTGCTCAATTAATATTTACAGTTTTTTTAGTATTAAAACTGTTTTGTTACACAGTCTTATAGCAAGTACTCAGAAAAAAATCAATATATTATTTAGATCGTCTATTGATTCTTTATCGATCACCTATTTTAGTTTTGCTGCTCAGAGAACGTTTAAAAATGTTTATGTATAAAAACTTTTGGGTTAAATTTGCGAATTTACAAAGTCTGTTACGCCGTCTAAAAGCAAGTAAGCAATATGGTGTTCGATTGGTATATTGATTTCAGTTTTGCTGCTCAAAGAATAATTTAAAATTTTTTGGTATAAAAACTTTTTTATAAAATTTGCGAATTTGCCAAAGTTTGTTACGTTATATCGTCTTGTAGCAAGTACTCAGGAAAAAAATATATATATGGTTCGATTTGCCTATTGATTCCCTATCGATCACATATTTTAGTTCAAAATTTGTCGTAGTTGTGAACGTAAAGTCGCATCTCTGAACCGCTGTGAAAAAATCTGTAAAATCTGTGAAAATCAGCTTCAATTAACGAAGAAAACTTTATAAGAAAGTGTTGCGGATTTATCTGTTTTTATATGGTAAAAATCGAAAATAAAACTATTTTAACTTTAAATAAAAGAAAATTCGGAGTAATATAACAAAATTAATAAAAACACTCAATTTAAGAAAGTAAACATAATATCAAACAAACACAGAACATCTGGTTGTCAAAAAATATACATAGTTGGATAATAAGTAGTAGTTTAATAAGTAAACAAAAACAGTGCCATCTCGTGGTGTGTAGCAAACCAATACTATACTTACACTACAAGTGATTTAGATAAAGTTTATTTAATAATAGATAAAATGAGTGCACAAAACCCCCTTTAAGGGGGGGGGGTACTCCTGTTAGGGGCAATAGAAGCTTAATAATAGCTAGTGAAAATGAAAAATTAAAGCTTGATCTAATGGCATTAAGAAAATTGGTAGAGAAAATGAACCAAGAAATTTTTGAATTAAAAAATGAAAATTCAATCCTAAGAAATGAAGTTACAACCTTCAACACAAACAAACTAGAAAATATACCGGAAGTAAATATCCTGGAAAAATCCAGCGATGAAATGCAACAAGATGAAGATAACTCCTTGAAGAACGCTGAAAATGTGCGAGAGTATGAAACAGATGAGGATGAACTTGAAAGAGAAACAAACTGGATTATCAACAAGAGAAAAAACAAACAGAAAATACAACGTGAAACCACAGATAACCTACCTGGTAATAGTAATATAAGTCGCCAAATGCAAAATGAAAAATTATCAAACTACCAGCCTCCACCACCTCCAATAAATATTATAGGTATACACAATTATTCCGAAGTTCAAGAAATTGTTAAAATATTATCAAATAAGGATTATAAAATATCTTCACTGAATAATGATATATGGAAAATTAATACTCCAGATCCTGAATCATACAGATTGCTCGTGAATAAACTCAATAAAGAACAAGTTAGATTGCTATATTCGGCACTGCCGAATCTTAAATACCCTCCACCTGCAAACTACTTTTTATTAAAACCCAAAATAAATATGTTATAGGGCC
The DNA here is from genome assembly GCF_015586225.1 of Lucilia sericata. Taxonomy (NCBI): domain Eukaryota; kingdom Metazoa; phylum Arthropoda; class Insecta; order Diptera; family Calliphoridae; genus Lucilia; species Lucilia sericata. Next base: position 49,444 of record NW_023995453.1, on the reverse strand, counting down.
GAATTTATAGTTTATACTAAAGAAATAAATTTTACTTAAGTATTAAAGTACATACTAAGTACTTAAGTACTTTATTTTCCTTATGGAGAACTGTAAAACCCGGCACATGTTTTGTTTCCGTAATTAAGATACTATTTATCATTTTGTAACTTATTTATGCATGTATGTATGTAACTAATTTTGATTAGGACAAGAAACATTTGTATTAAGTGATTTTCAGATATCGACCGATTATTCTTCGACCTATTATGTTCCGATCCTGAAAATAACTTATATGGGAACTATGACCAATAATGTACCAATTCGAAAAAAAATTCAAAATGATTTATCTATACACAGAATATACTCATGTCGAGTTTAATAATAAATTATGTGGTATTATGTGGTTTTCAGAAGTGAACCTTATATGGGAGCTAGTTATAGACCGATGCTGAAAAAATTCCTTATATGGAATGTAACCAATTATGGACCGATGTGGAAATTTTTCACGAATGATTTACATATACAAAACAAATTCACGTCGAGTTTTACCCTGATAGCTTCATTTATCAATGAATTATGCGCATTTAAGTGATTTTCGGATGTGGACCTTATATGTGAGCTATGACCAATTATGGACCGATCCGAAAAAAAAAATTCGTAAAATAATTAATATTTACACACAAAACATATTCATATCGAATTTTATCCCGATAGCTTTATTTATCAATGAATTAAGCTTGTTTAAGCGATTTTAGGATGTGGACCTTGGATGTGGAGCTAGTACCAATTGTGAACTGATCCGGAAAAAATTTCACTGAATGATTTATATCTATATACAGAACATATTCACCTCGGGTTCTACACTGACAGCTTTATTAATCAATGAATTATGCGCATTTGAGTGATTTTCGGATGTGGACCTTATATGGGAGCTATGACCGATTATGGACCGATCCGGAACAAATTTCGTAGAGTAATTCATATACACACAAAACACATTCATGTCGAATTTTATCCAGATAGCTTTATTTATCTATGAATTATGCTCGTTTAAGTGATTTTCGGATGTGAACCTTATATGGGAGCTATGACCAATTATGGACCGATCCGGAAAATAATTCCGTAGAATGATTTATGTATATACAAAACATATTCATGTCGAATTTTATCCCGATAGCTTTATTTTTCAATAAAATATGTTCATTTAAGTGATTTTCGAAAGTGGACCTTATATGGGAGCTATGACCAATTGTGGACCGATACAGATCTAAGTCGGTAGTTTTAATTCCTGTTCATATGAAGTCAATATGTACAAAATTTTGTGTTGATACCGATATATTTGAGGAAGTTATTAACGATAAATTAATTTCCGGAATATGTACCTTTGTATGGGGGCTATGGGAAATTTGGGATCGATTGTTACAATTTTAAACATAATTAATCTATAGATGGACAAAATAATCTGTGACAAAATTTGTCGAATTATCTTTGGTAGTTTCTGAGAAAACTACTCAAGAATTGGGGAAAAAAACTTAATTTTTTTGAGGTAGTCTGAAATTTTTAATCATAACGTTTTACGTTGTGAACCGATTTTGCTGATTTTCAATACCAAACTGCTTAGGAAAACAATGAATACTCTCAGTGAATTTGGTTGATTTTATTTGCTTAGTTTTAGCGTGAGCGTGTTTTAACCAGACAGACAGACGGACAGACGGACATAGCTAAATCGACTCAGAATTTCATAAGGATCCAGAATATATATACTTTGTTGGGTCTAAGATGAATATTTTTTGGTGTTACACACGGAATGACAAACTTATATATACCCTCTATCACCACTGATGTTGGTGGAGGGTATAAAAAATATAGTGGTATACTTTTGAAAACAAACAAGAAAGACCTCTTAGAGTAATGGTAAGGGGACTTCACTATACTTGTAAACCGGAAGACATATTTGAAGATCTAAAACAACAAGATTTCAAAGTCATAGACGTAGTCAATATTATCAAAAAGAAAAACTCTAATGAAGAAAAAACCAGATTGAACCTGCCTTTATTCATGGTTTCTTTTGATCATACTGAAACGACCGAAAAAGTATATAATCTAAAATACATACTACATTGCAAGATAAAAATTGAAGCCTTACGAAGAAATCCCCATATTATACCCCAATGCAAAAGATGCCAATCATTTAACCACACACAGAGATACTGTTCTAGAGAACCGAGATGCGTGAGTTGTGCTGGCAAACATCTTTCCCTAACGTGTCCTATTGACAAGACAAACCATCCAATTTGTGTTAATTGTAAAGGGTCTCATCCTGCAAACTATAGAGGATGTGAAGTAGCAAAAGAACTACAAAAAATAAGAAAACAATCCCTTAAAAGCAAACAAATACAAAATGATATAATAGATAATAATCCTATTAAGAACATCATGATAAATGGAAATAAATCTGTTCCGGAAAAACAAACTTATGCCCAAGTATCATCAAAAGGAAATGAAACTATTCAAAATAATGGACAATCTACCCAGAATATTTCTACGATTCTCTTAACGATAAACAAACGACTTGAAGAACAAAGTCGAATAAATGGAATTCTATTCAACAGCCTAAAGAAGATTGAGGCTAAACTTTCAATAAATTAAAAAAAAAAATGTCGAATATCTTAAATATAGTTACTTGGAACGCTAATGGTCTTCAAAAACATCTATTGGAACTAAAAATTTACCTACAAGAGCATAATATTGATATATGTCTGGTATCAGAAAGTCACTATACAAATCAAACTTATAATCATATTAAGGGTTATAAATGTTATAATGCAATACATCCGCATAATAAAGCTAGAGGTGGAGTATCATTGTTTGTTAAAGAAAGTATAAAGCACTATGAAAATAAAAAAATAACATTAGTAGAAATGCAAGTAATCGCAATAACAGTAGAAATAAACTGTAAAAAATGCAATATTGCAGCTATTTACTGCCCACCAAGATACAACTTAAAATCAAATAATTACATAACTCTTTTTAATGAACTTGGACCGTGTTTTATCCTAGGAGGTGACTTTAATGCCAAAAACGTCTTCTGGGGATCGAGAATAACCTCAACTAAAGGTAAAGAACTGTTCAAAGCAGGTGAGTTGTGTAAATGTGATTTTCACTCATCGGGGAAGCCAACGTACTGGCCAACAGACACACAAAAAATGCCAGATCTAATAGATTTTTTTATTATAAGAAGTTTTCATAAAAGTCGTTTTTTGTAGAAAATGGAGATGGACTGTCATCAGACCACTCGCCTGTTCTATTAACTCTAAATGACTCAGCCAAACAGATCCCACAACAACCATCGCTAACTAATGCAAAAACTAACTGGCAAAAATTTAGTACTGAACTAGAAGAAAATATATCATTAAATGTATCATTGAAAACACCATATGAAATTGAATGTGAATTAGATAACCTGATTACAGCAATACAAACATCGGCCTGGAATAACACCACTACTGTCAATGTTAACCTCTTGATTCAGAAAATACCTCAAAATATAAAATATCTGATAAGTGCTAAAAGAAAAGCTAGGAAAACCTGGCAGAGGCATAGAACCCCTGAAAATAAAAATATTTTAAATCGGCTATGTAATAGAGTAAAAAAAGCATTAAAAAATCATGAATCTAATACTATGTCAAGTAGACTAAAATATCTTTCCCCAACAAAAGACACTAATTACTCCCTATGGAAGGCCACAAAACATTTACAGAACGTACCAATAACAACACCGCCACTAAAAAGTAAAAATGGAACATGGGTAAAAAGCCCAGAAGAAAAGGCAAAATTATTTGCCCAATACCTAGAAAACACTTTTCAACCCCTACCACAACTTTCATCAGAAGAAAACGCAACGTTAATACCCAGAAACGATCATAAAACTATAAAGAAAGTTACAATTAGAGAGCTTAAATCAGTTATAAACATGTTGAAACCACGAAAATCACCAGGATATGAACTTATAACGGGAAAAATTTTGCAGGAACTACCAGATAAATGTCTACGTGTTCTTTTGTACATAATAAATTCTTCATTTCGATTGAAATTTGTACCTAACCAATGGAAAGTCGCAGAAGTTCTAATGATACCTAAACCTGAAAAAAACCCGAACATTGTTAGCTCATACAGGCCAATTTCCTTAATAACATCAATGGCAAAAGTTTTTGAAAAGCTTCTACTTAAAAGGTTGCTACCAATTCTAGAGGAGCGTTCATTGATACCACATCACCAGTTTGGTTTTCGAAGCAGTCATTCAACAATTGAACAAGTACATAGAGTTACTAACACAATAGAAAATGCATTCAACACAAACCAAATTTGTGCTGGACTCTTCATAGATGTTGCTCAGGCCTTCGACAAGGTTTGGCACAAAGGCTTAATTTATAAACTACAACGCGATCTGCCAGATGAATATAGTTCTATTCTAAACTCCTATATTACTGGAAGATGCTTTAGAATTAAACATGAAGGTGAATATTCAATGCTAAAAAATATTAAAGCAGGAGTGCCTCAGGGTAGTGTACTGGGTCCAATCTTATATATTCTCTACACCAGAGACCTGCCAATACCACCACAAACAAAAATCGCAACATTTGCGGATGATACGGCAATCCTAGTTACCCATAAACAAATAACGGAAGCTACAAGAAAACTACAGTATGCAACTAACGAAATTATAAGATGGACCAAGAAATGGAGAATAAAACTAAATGAAACTAAATCTACTCATATAAATTTTACCCTAAAACGGTCACAGAATCTACCAATTTATATGAATAACAATATAGTCCCATACTCCAACACAGCAAAATACTTAGGTTTTACTCTTGACGCTAAATTAAAATGGAAAGAACATGTGAAAAAGAAAATAACTGAATTAAACTTGAAGTTTAAAAAGATGTACTGGTTATTTAGTCCTCGATCAGCAGTTACACTGGCAAATAAATTATTACTTTATCGTCAAATAATAAAACCTGTCTGGACGTATGGCATTCAAATTTGGGGATGCACGAAAAAATGTCACCTAAAAAATTACAAACTTTCCAGAATAAAGCTATTAGATGTATAACTAATAGTCCTTGGTATGTTAGAAATGAAGACATACACAGAGACTTAAAACTTCCAACAGTAGAACAAGTTATTGCCATGTATGCAGCTAAACACCACGCCAGGTTGCATTTACACTGTAACGAAGAACTACAGAACATTATCCACAACCCAATAGAAAATAGAAGACTTAGAAGAACGTTGCCATCGGATTTGATGATCAATACAAGGATGTCTCTTAGGAATAACTAATGGGTTATCTCCTTCCAAAAACTTTGAACCAACAATTAATGTAGAGTTTTGTTTATCTTGAAAATTAAATTACTAGATGAGTACATATGTATATAATAAAACCCAGTCGTAATAAAATTAAAAATTAAAAAAAAAAAAAAATATTTTAGTTTTGTTGCTCAACGAATATTTTAAAATTTTTTAGTATGAAAACTTTTGGGTTAAATTTGCGAATTTACAAAGTTTGTTACGTTATACCGTCTTATAGCAAGTACTCAGAAAAGAAATCAATATTGGTTGCGATATTGATTTCTTTTCGATCACATATTTTAGTTTTGCTGCTCAACGAATATTTTAAAATTTTTTGCTATAAAACTTTTTCATAATATTTGCGAATTTTTCAAAGTTTGTTACGGTACACCGGCTAATAGCAAGTACTCAGAGAAAAAGTCAATATACGGTTAGATTGGTCTATTGATTCCTTATTGATCACATATTTTAATTTTGTTGCTCAAAGAATATTTTAAAATTTTTTTTGTATAAAAACTTTTTCATAAAATTGGCGTCTTTGTCAAAGTTTGTTACGTTACACCAGCTAATAGCAAGTACTCAGAAAAAAAATCAATATGGTGTTCGATTGGTATATTGATTCCCTATCGATCACATATTATAGTTTTGCTGCTCAAAGAATATTTTAAAATTTTTTAGCAGGACAACTTTTTCATAAAATTGGCGACTTTGTCAAAGTTTGTTACGTTACACCAGCTAGTAGCAAGTACTCAGAAAAAAAATCAATATGGGGTTTAGTTCGTCTATTGATGGCCTATCGATCACATATTTTGGTTTTGCTGCTCAAAGAATATTTTAAAATTTTTTAGTATAACAACTTTTATACTAAATTTGCAAATTTGTCAAAGTTTGTTACGTTACAGCATCCCACAGCAAGTACCCAGAAATGAAATCAATATGAGGATCGATTCGTCTATTGATTACCTATCGATCACATATTTTGGTTTTGCTGCTCAACGAATATTTTAAAATTTTTATGTACAAAAACTTTTTCCATAAATTGTGAACTTTTCAAAGTTTGTTACGTTACAGCATCCCACAGCAAGTACCCAGAAATGAAATCAATATGGGGATCGATTCGCCTATTGATTATCTATCGATCACATATTTTGGTTTTGCTGCTCAAAGAATATTTTAAAATTTTTTAGTATAACAACTTTTTTACTAAATTTGCAAATTTGTCAAAGTTTGTTACGTTACAGCATCCCACAGCAAGTACCCAGAAATGAAATCAATATGGGGATCGATTCGTCTATTGATTACCTATCGATCACATATTTTGGTTTTGCTGCTCAACGAATATTTTAAAATTTTTATGTACAAAAACTTTTTCCATAAATTGTGAACTTTTCAAAGTTTGTTACGTTACAGCATCCCACAGCAAGTACCCAGAAATGAAATCAATATGGGGATCGATTCGCCTATTGATTATCTATCGATCACATATTTTGGTTTTGCTGCTCAAAGAATATTTTAAAATTTTTTAGTGTAACAACTTTTTTACTAAATTTGCAAATTTGTCAAAGTTTGTTACGTTACAGCATCCCACAGCAAGTACCCAGAAATGAAATCAATATGGGGATCGATTCGCCTATTGATTACCTATCGATCACATATTTTGGTTTTGCTGATCAACGAATATTTTAAAATTTTTATGTACAAAAACTTTTTCCACAAATTGTGAACTTTTCAAAGTTTGTTACGTTACAGCATCCCACAGCAAGTACCCAGAAATGAAATTAATATGGGGATCGATTCGCCTATTGATTATATATCGATCACATATTTTGGTTTTGCTGCTCAAAGAATATTTTAAAATTTTTTAGTATAACAACTTTTTTACTAAATTTGCAAATTTGTCAAAGTTTGTTACGTTACAGCATCCCACAGCAAGTACCCAGAAATGAAATCAATATGGGGATCGATTCGTCTATTGATTACCTATCGATCACATATTTTGGTTTTGCTGCTCAACGAATATTTTAATTTTTATGTACAAAAACTTTTTCCATAAATTGTGAACTTTTCAAAGTTTGTTACGTTACAGCATCCCACAGCAAGTACCCAGAAATGAAATCAATATAGGGATCGATTCGTCTATTGATTATCTATCGATCACATATTTTGGTTTTGCTGCTCAACGAATATTTTAAAATTTTTATGTACAAAAACTTTTTCCATAAATTGCGAACTTTTCAAAGTTTGTTATGTTACAGCATCCCACAGCAAGTACTTAGAAATGAACTCAATACAGAGATCGATTCGTTTTTCGATTCCCTATCAATAACACATTTCAGATTGAGTGCTCAAAAAGGATTTCCAATTTTATTTCCATGTTTCAATATTTCACAAATAAATCAATGAGTTTGGTTTGGTTTGTTTTCTTTTTGTTTATGTTTTTTATGTATTTTTTGCTTTGTTTACTTTTTTTTGTAGTTTTCCACGTGTATACACAAAAAAGTACCTTTCTATGCAACTCTGAAAAAAGTTTGTCAAAAATCCCCTGTTTGTTTTCTTCAGCTACGTTCTTGTGACTAAAGCTACGTTCACACCTATCAAATATTTTTTATCAAATATTTGTTGACTGTAATGTGAACACAAAATATTTTTGAAGAGCAAACAAAATATCAACTATTTTTCGTGAAACATTTTTATTTATCAACCTACAAATATTTTCCCAATGTGAACACCAAACACGAAACATTTTTGTTTATCTTTAAAAAAACTATTTAATTGAAATTACAATAGTTTTTTAAAATTTCATAGAATTTTCTGCCTAAAAACAAAAAATTAAATACGTTTTTATTTCATAATGTGCTTAACATGAGTATTTCTGTTTTGACGTTTTGTTTGAAGAAACAATGCCAAACACAATTCAGTACAAATAGTGAAAATTTGTTTGCCCGATGTTCACATTACAACAAATAATTTCTTAAAACAATTGACGGATAAAACAGTGAAAAAACAAAATTTTGTTTGCAGGCAAAGAGGAACATAATAAGAAGAACAGTTAATGCGCAACCAAACCAAAAGTTTATATTTACTAAAAAGATATATCATTGAATAATAACATCAATTTATTCTAAAATTTCATTTAATATTATTTTTCAACAAAATTTTATCACAAAAAATACAAATTACATTTCAATACCTTGTGCAAGTGGAAAAGTGACAGATGGTGGACCTGCACTGTCATGTTGTAGGCTATTTAGTAGAGTCAATGTAGCGAAAAACCTTTGTTGTTTGGAACGGTCGCTATAAGACGGGAAATAACCAAATTATATATTATTTTCATTAAATTATTTTACACAATAAAAACGTAACAAATGCATGTTAAGTTAGGTTGATATACAGTTAATATTTTTTATATACATACATATGCACGTATGTATTAACAGTACATACATAACATACATACATGCATACATACATACATACATGACATACATACATACATACATACATACATACATACATACATACACATACATACATACATACATACATACATACATAAATACATACATACATACATACAGACATACATACATACATACATACATACATAAATACATACGACTACATACATACATACATCAATACATACAAATACATACATACATACATAAATCATACTACATACAGAATACATACATACATACATCTACTACAGACATACATACATACATACATACATCATACTACTACAATACATCATACATACATCATACATACATACATACATACATACATCCATACATACATACATACATACATACATACATACATACATACATACATACATACATACATACATACATACATACATACATACATACATACATACATACATACATACCATACATACATACATACATACATACATACATACATACATACATACATACATACATACATACATACATACATACATACTATTGTGTTGGGAACTAATTACTTAACTTCATATTTCTCAGTTAATATTTTCAACTACCAATAAAATACACCTTATTATTGTATACCTAAATTAGTGTCTTACAAGCCATTAAATAAGTATTTTAAGTGCATTTGGGTTTCTTTTACGACTAATTATAAAATGTCTCTTGTGACTAAAGCTACGTTCACACCTATCAAATATTTTTTATCAAATATTTGTTGACTGTAATGTGAACACAAAATATTTTTGAAGAACAAACAAAATATCAGCTGTTTTTCGTGAAACATTTTTATTTATCAACCTACAAATATTTTCCCAATGTGAACACCAAACACGGAACATTTTTGTTTAACGTTAAAAAAAACTATTTAATTGAAATTACAATAGTTTTTTAAAATTTCATAGAAATTTGTGCCTAAAAACAAAAAATTAAATAAGTTTTTATTTCATAATGTGCTTAAAATGAGTATTTCTGTTTTGACGTTTTGTTTGAAGAAACAATGCCAAACAGTGAAAATTTGTTTGCCCGATGTTCACATTACAACAAATAATTTCTTAAAACAATTGACGGATAAAACAGTGAAAAAACAAAATTTTGTTTGCAGGCAAAGAGGAACATAATAAGAAGAACAGTTAATGCGCAACCAAACCAAAAGTTTATATTTACTAAAAAGATATATCATTAACATAATAATAACATCAATTTACTGTAAAATTTCATTTAATATTATTTTTCAACAAAATTTTATCACAAAAAAATACAAATTACATTTCAATACCTTGTGCAAGTGGAAAAGTGACAGATGGTGGACCTGCATTGTCATGTTGTAGCTATTTAGTATAGTCAATGTAGCGAAAAACCTTTGTTGTTTGGAACGGATTATAGCGATTTAAAAAAATCACTATAAGACGGGAAATAACCAAATTATATATTATTTTCATTAAATTATCTATAAATTTAAAATTATAGAAAATTGTTTATTATTAATACATTTTTATATCCATTATATATAATAAATAATTGTTTAAATAAATTGAGTAATAAATTAATTAAATAATTTCTCAATTAATTACTTGACTATAGACTAGAATATAGACTGGACTAAACCCTTTTTAACTGAATTTGGAAAAATTCCATATGAAATTGAGAATTTCCATTTAATATTGAGAAAATTCTAATTGAAATTATGAGTTTCAATTTGATATTGAGAAAATTTCAACTGAAATTACGATTTTCAATTTGAAATTGAGAAAATTCCGAATAAAATTGATAATTATACCCTTCATCTTCGTGAGAAGGGTATATATAAGTTTGTCATTCCGTTTGTAATTTCTATAATATAATTTTCCGACCCCATAAAGTATATATATTCTGGATCCTTATAGGTAGCGGAGTTGATTAAGCTATGTCCGTCTGTCTGTCTGTCCGTCTGTTTGTTTGTTGAAATCAGTTTTTAGAGGACTCCAGATGTCGGCGAGATCCGAATCTTCAATACTTCTGTTAGACATGCTTTCGAGAAGATCGCTATTTAAAATCAGCAAAATCGGTCCATAAATACCGGAGATATGAGCCAAAATCTGAGACAACCTCTGAAAATTTCATAAAAAAGACAATTTTTATCATGCTTTGATATAAGCAATAACAACAACACTGCTTATTCATTGAGTATTTCGTTTCATATGTTTGGATGGCTGTTTGTTTAATTGCCTTGTGTATATTGTTTTTGTTTCTTGGTGCATTCAGTTTCGTTTGTTTGGATGTCTGTGGGTTTCATTGCGTTGTGTATTTTGTTTTTTGCTTTTTTTTGGAGAATTTCGTTTCGTATGTTTCATTGCCTTGTGTATATTGTTTTTGTTTTTTGGTGTATTCAGTTTCGTATGTTTGAATGTCTGTTGGTTTCATTGCGTTGGTGATAGAGGTTTATATATAAGTTTGTCGTTCCGTGTGTAACACCAAGAAATATACATCTAAGACCCAACAAAGTATATATATTCTGGGTCCTTATGAAATTCTGAGTCGATTTAGCTATGTCCGTCTGTCTGTGAAAACACGCTCACGTTAAAACTAAGTAAAAGAAATCAACCAAATTCACCCAAAATATTTATTATTATCCTAAGCAGTTTGGTATTGAAAATCAGCAAAATCGGTTCCCAACGTAAGAAGTTATGAATAAAAATTTCAGACTACCTCGAAAAAAATTACTTTTTTTCCTAATTCTTTTGAAGTTTTCTCAGAAGCTACCAAAGATATTGCGATGAATTTTGTCAGACTTTATTTTTTTAGGGCAGTGATCAATTATGTTCAAAATCTTTACAATTGATCCAATATTTCCCATAGCCCCCATACAAAGGTACATATTCCCGGAAATTAGTTTATCGTTAATAACTCAATCAAATATATCGGTATCAACACCAAATTTTGTAAATACAAATATAATATGAACAGAAATCATACTACCAAGGTAGATCTCAGTCGGTCCACAATTGGTCATAGCTCCCATATAAGGTCCACTTCCAAAAATCACTTAAACGCATATATTTCATTGAATTATAAAGATATAGGGATAAAATTCGACACAAATCTGTTTTGTATACATACAAATCTTTCTACAAAATTTTTTATGGGTCGGTCCATTATTGGTCATAGATCCCATATAAGGCCCACTTCCGAAAATCACTTAAAAGCACATATTTCAATGTCAAGCTATCTTCATAAAATTCGACATAAATATGTTTTGCCTAAACATGAATCACTCTACGAAATTTTTTCTGGATAGGCCCATAATTGGTCATAGCTCCCATATAAGGTCCACTTCCGAAAATCACTTAAACGCATATATTTCATTGAATTCTAAAGCTATAGGGATAAAATTCGACTTGAATATATTTTGTGTACGTACAAATCATTGTACAAAATAATTGGTCATAACTCCCATATGAGGCTCACTTACGAAAATCACTTAAAAGCACATATTTCATTATCAAATAAAGCCATCTTGATAAAATTCGACACAAACATGTTTTGCCCAAATATAAATCACTCTGCAAAATTTTTCCCGAATAGGCCCATAATTGGTCATAGTTCCCATATAAGGTCCACTTCCGAAAATCACACGCATATATTTCATTGAATTCTTAAGCTATAGGAATAAAATTCGACTTGAATAAGTTTTGTGTACATACAAATCATTTTACCACTTTTTTCTCGGATCGGTCCATTATTAATCATAGCTCCCATATAAGGTCCACTTCTGAGAATAACTTAAACGCACATATTTCATTGCCAAATAAAGTTATCTTGAGAAAATTCGACACTTATATGTTTTGTCTTTACATAAAGCACTCTACGAAATTTTTTCGGGATAGGCCCTTAATTGCTCATAGCTCCTATATAAAGTCCACTTCCTAAAATTACCTAAACGCACCTATTGGAGTAAAATTATACTTGATCTTTTTCTGCATTATACGAAATTGTTTCCTGATCGGTGCATAATTGGTCACAACTCCCTTATAAGGACCATTTCTGAAAATTACTTGAACGCACATTTTATACATAGGTATACAATTTTTCTGAATCGGTCCGTATTTGGTCACAACTCCCATATAAGGGCCATTTCTGAAAATTACTTAAACGCACATTTTATACACATTTAGCTATAAAATTTGACGTAAATGTGTATTTTGTATATATGTATATAAATCATTGTACGGATTTTTTTCCGAACCGGTCCATATAAGGTTAATTGTTGAAAATCACTTAATACCACTTAATTCGTTATTAAATTATTATATCCGGATAAAATTCGACATAAGTATGTTCTGTGTATAGATAAATAATTCTAAATTTTTCTGGACCTAATCAAAATTAGTTCGACAAAAATTTTGGCGAGTTATCTAAAAAATAGATAGTTAGATGGGTTTGAATAAAAAGTAGCTTGCTGGTGGAGGGTATTTAAGATTCGGCATAGCCGAATATAGCAGTCTAACTTGTTGTGTATTTCGTTTCGTATGTTTGGATGTCTGTTGGTTTTACTGCCTTGTGTATTTTGTTATACCCTTCACCTTCGTGAGAAGGGTATATATAAGTTTGTCATTCCGTTTGTAATTTCTATAATATAATTTTCCGACCCCATAAAGTATATATGTATATTCTGGATCCTTATAGGTAGCGGAGTTGATTAAGCTGTGTCCGTCTGTATGCCTGTCAGTCTGTCTGTCTGTCTGTCCGTCTGTCAATCAGTCTGTCTGTCCGTCTGTGTGTTTGTTGAAATCAGTTTTTAGAGGACCCCAGATATCGCCGAGATCCGAATCTTCAATAATTCTGTTAGACATGTTTTCGAGAAAATCGCTATTTAAAATCAGCAAAATCGGACCATAAATACCGGAGATATGAGCAAAAATTCGAGACAACCTCTGAATATTTCATAAAAAAGACAAATTTTTCCATGCTTTCATATACATATAACAACAACAACACTGCTTATTCATTGAGTATTTCGTTTCATATATTTGGATGGCTGTGTGTTTCATTGCCTTGTGCATTTTGTTTTTGTTTCTTGGTGTATTCAGTTTCGAATATTTGGATGTCTGTCGGTTTCGTTGCGTTGTGTATTTTGTTTTTTTTTTTTGAGTATTTCGTTTTGTATGTTTGGATGGCTGTCTGTTTCATTGCCTTCTGTATATTCCCAGCTAAAAATCTGAAATTTTTGGTAATAGCCAGTAGTTATTTCATACATTACTTGGTAATGAGTGTTCATTATCATCCACATTATTTCATTTAGCTGAATAGGTTATTACTGGTAAAGAACAAAACAATTTGGATTTGTTATGGCTCAATTGTCTAGGCCGTTTATTTAACAAACAGGGGGTTCGTGGTTCGAGCCCTGCTGGATACTGTTTATTTTTTTTTCAAAATGTCATTCATTTATATATTTTTGTAAAAAGTCGTTCTCAAAATTACAAAAACCAACATGTTAATGGAGCATCGAGTAAGCGGCTGGAGTGACATAGAAAACAACTGAATGCCTGGGTTCAAATCTCGGCCGAGGAATTTTTTTATTTTTTGTTTTCTACATACAAAGTCGGCCCAAAATAACTAGCTATCACATAACATATTTAACATATTATTTTACCAATTTTTTAGTAATTTTGTTGTCACGTTTTTTTTTAATTAAAAAAAAAAAACATAAATGCTTTATTACGAAAAATAAATCAAATTTTATACTTATATGGTCAACCACGGCAGAATATACTTTCTTACTTGTTATAAATTACAATGAATTTCAGTTACAAATTAATATGAATTGTTCATAAAAACACAAAATTTTAGCATTTTTTTGGCATTTTTTCTAGCATTATTTTGGATGGGATTTAGCCGCAACATTTTTTGAGACCTGGTCACACTGATTGTTTTTATTTCTTGGTGCATTCAGTTTCGTATGTTTGGATGTCAGTTGGTTTCATTGCGTTGTGTATTTTGTTTGTTTTTTAATATTTCGTTTTGTATGTTTGGATGGCTGTGTGTTTCATTGCCTTGTGTATATTGTTTTTGTTTCTTGGTGTATTCAGTTTCGTATGTTTGGATGTCTGTTGGTTTCATTGCATTGTGTATTTTGTTTTTGTTTTTTTATGTACTTCGTTTCTTATGTTTGTTGTTGGTTTTACTGCCTTGTGTATTTTGTTTTTTGTGTGGTTATTTCGTTTAGCATTGTTGTTCATTTTGTTTTGCTATTGCTATAATAATGATATAGTCGGAAAAATGAAATACATTTAAATTTTATGAAATTGAAATTTATTAAATACACTATGGTGAAGGGTATATAAGATTCGGCAAAGCCGAATATAGCACTCTTACTAGTTTTTTTGTGTGTTTATTTCGTTTAGCGTTGTTGTTGTTCGTTTTGCTATTGCTATAATAATGATATAAACGGGAAAATGAAATAAATTAAAATTTTATAGAATTGATATTTTTAAATACACTGTGGTGAAGGGTATATAACATTCGGCACAGCCGAATATAGCACTCTTACTTGTTTTTATTTAAAATTGGGGGAAATCTATATGAAATTGAGAATTTCAAATTGATGTTGAGAAAATTCCAAATAAATTAAGAATTTCCGTTTTATATTCAGAAAATTCCAATTGAAATTAAGATTTTCAATTTCAAATTGAGAATATTCCAAATTATAATGCGAATTTCCATTTAATATTTAGAAAAGTTCAATTGAAACTGAGAATTTGGAATTTAAATTAAAATTGAGAAAGTTTCAAATGAAATTGAGAAAATTTTAAATGAAATTAAGAAAATTTCAAATGAAATTGAGAACCTTTTATTTATATACACATTTTAAATATAAAAAACAAATAATAAAGAAATTCCAATGTTAATCCACCGATTGTCGAGGAACAATGGCTGGTTTATCATGAATACTATGTAGGAATACCACTCAAGCGATATGTGTTGGTAGTCTGAATACGTCAAATTAAAAAAAATATTAAAATATGGTCTGAATTTCCCGCTAATTAGGTTAAAAGTTCATATCCCAGTATAAAGTATAAAAAGTTTCGCAGAATTTTTCGAAATGATTGACAATCATGTTCAAATTTTAAGTTTTCACGGGACATTCATGTATTGCACTTGTATATACATATGTATGTATGTATATATACATTTATTTGCAAATTAAAAATTTTTCAAAATCATTTGTAATTTTCTCAATTTCATTTGAAAGTTTCCCAAATTCAATTGGAATTTTCTCAATTTCAATTCATTCTCAATTTCAATTGTAGTTTTCTAAATTTCAAATGGAAATTCGCATTTTCATTTATAATATTCTCAATTTGATACTGAAAACCTCAAAGACTATAGACTAGACTAAACACTAGACTATAGACTAGACTATAGACTAGACTATAGACTAGACTATAGACTAGACAATAGACTAGCCTAGACTATAGACTAGACTATATACTAGACTATAGACTAGACTATAGAATAGACTATAGACTAGACTATAAACTAAAGGCCATTTCAAAAATTTTCGAACAGGTTTTGTACCTTACCCTCTCTGATTTCGAAGAAATTCGGTACAAACATTTTTCATGTAAATACGGAATTCGAGTTTCTCCAAAATTTCTAAATTCGTTACGGTTCAGATTTTATCGAGGTTCAAAGTTCATATTTTTTAGGATTTTTTTCAACAAGCATTTAATTTTACATCGTATATTTTCGTTTTAGTCTCCAATTAAAGCCTATGTCTTGTAGTTCAACAATATTTTATTTAAAATATTATAATTTTAACATAAGGATAATGATATCTAAAAACGTCCTTCAGTCAAGGATATCTCAAAAAGGCACCTTCCATTTTATTTAAATCTTTACGTAAGATTGCTTATAGTGTACCTAAATATATATAAAAACAAGTTAAAGTGCTATATTCGGCTGAGCCGAATCTTAAATACCCTCCACCAGCTACTTTTATATTAATACTGTTTTAATTGATCAAATATTTGTAGAAATAAGTTTTCTCATGTCTTAAATAGAAAAACACCAAGAGTTAGACAGCTTAAATCTGTTACAATTGCAAGATTTATTGAACATTACAAATGCCATCTTCTTTTATATTTTTATAGCGCCCTAAGAAATGCTTTAGCGATATTTAATAATTTGCATGTATGCATGCGTGTAAAAGATTTAAGCAAATTCACAAAAATTTAAGATTTATTGAACATTACAAATGCCATTTTCTTTTATATTTTTATAGCGCCCTAAGAAATGCTTTAGCGATATTTAATAATTTGCATGTATGCATGTGTGTAAAAGATTTAAGCAAATTCACAAAAATTTAAGGAAATTCACAGTTTGATATGTGCCGGTTCACACAGGGAAACTTTTGATTTTGTGTGTGAGAGAAAGAGATGATTGATATTTCTTTTTTCCTCATACACAAAAATCAAAAGTTTCCCACTCTAATGCAACTGGTTAATACGGTTAAAGTGATTTTCGGTTTCGCAGTAACATTTCTGTATATAAGAGCGATACTTGTACCAAATTTTATATGGATTTAGAAATATGTAACATTTCGGTATATAAGAGCAATACTTGTACCAAATTTTATATGAATATCTTGATTTAGTAATGAGCATTTAAATGATTTTCGGGAGGGAACTTTTTATGGGAGCTATGTCCAATTAAGGACCGATCGGAAACAAATTTTTCAGTAATATTTCTGTAGCAATACTTGTGCCAAATTTTATAAGGATATCTTAATTTAGTAATGTGTTATGTGCTCTTAAGTGATTTTCGGGAGGGGACTTTTATGGGAGCTATGACCAATTATGGACCGATCGCAAAAAAAATTACAGTAATATTTCTGTATAATACTTGTACTAAATTTTATATGGATATCTTAATTTAGTAAGTGTAGTATATAAGTATGCATATAAGGTACCTTTCCCCTATGTACATACATATGTTATGAAGAATAATTTAAGTTAATTTTGTCGATAAAGTTCTCTCGCCAACCTTTTTTTAAAACATCCAACCAATTGCGACCCAATAATGAATCAAATGGCTTCTCTGTTCTAATTATAAATAAGTCCAACAAAAAATCACTTACTTTTACTTTAATCACCCCGCATAAAGATATTTTTTGACCGCTAACATTTACTAATGTATTTTCCACATTTGTAAGTTTTTTGGAGCCAAAATATTTTTTATAAACTTCTTCAGACGCCACTGATACTGCCGATCCCGTATCAATTTCAAATTTTAATTTTACATTTTCGACTAAAAGATAAACAAAAATTGAATTATTTTCAATACCTACGCTATTCAAATTTGATAATACATTATTAACTCTTTTTGTTTTACACATATTTGCTAAGTGTCCTTTTAGTCCACATCGATAGCAATTCCAATCACGAACTCTACACTTCTCTGGCAGATATTTTCTTCCACACCTCTCGCATAACCCATTCTGTTTACCGTGTTCTACCATTCCTCTCTTGGACAATCTCTTAATTGGGTAGTTACTGCTGGCACTATCCTCACTTCCTTCTTCCATCGCGTCCTCATACACCCTTGTTTTTCGTATTGCCCTTTCATTATACCTATTTTCCATAGCATTTAAACTAGTTTGGGTTTGATCTTCTATAAGGGCAATATTTTTTGCTTCCTCCCATGATAATGATATCTGATTTAGCAATCTTGCTCTTAACTTTTTGTCAATAACACCACATACCAATCTGTCTCGTAATGCTTCAGATAAAAATGTGCCGAAATTACAGCTACTAGCCAGAGACTTCAATTCCACAATATATTCACCAAGCGGCTCGCCCTCTTTTTGATTGCGGGTGTAAAATTTGTACCTTTCAGCAGTCTCATTTAGATTAGGAGCATAGTGTGTCTTTAAAGTTGCTATAATTTCTTCCAACGGAACCGCCTTAGGTTCTTTAGGAGAACACAATGACCCTAGCGTTTCAAACGCAATTGGATCTATCATAGTCAGTAACACCGCTACCTTTTTTGAATTTAGAATATCGTTTACTACGAAGTATTGCTCCAAACGCTGAAGGTATAAATTAAAATTTTCCCCAGGCAAAAAGGGTTCCATATGTCCAATTAAAGCCATTATAAAATGTTCTTAACTTTCTTTTATTATTTTAACACGTGTTTTGAATATCTTTTTATTCTCGTCGCCACTGATAAGTTGTTTTCTTCTTTATTACGTTTTTACTACTGAATCCAAATCATGTTCTTACATGCTAAAAATATTTCTTACAAAGAGAACCGTTAACTTAAATTATTCTTCATAACATATGTATGTACATAGGGGAAAGGTACCTTATATGCATACTTATATACTAATTTTTTTAGGGGGGAAAAGTGTAGTATATAAGTATGCATATAAGGTACCTTTCCCCTATGTACATACGGAATTCGAGTTTCTCCAAAATTTCTAAATTCGTTACGGTTCAGATTTTATCGAGGTTCAAAGTTCATATTTTTTAGGATTTTTTTCAACAAGCATTTAATTTTACATCGTATATTTTCGTTTTAGTCTCCAATTAAAGCCTATGTCTTGTAGTTCAACAATATTTTATTTAAAATATTATAATTTTAACATAAGGATAATGATATCTAAAAACGTCCTTCAGTCAAGGATATCTCAAAAAGGCACCTTCCATTTTATTTAAATCTTTACGTAAGATTGCTTATAGTGTACCTAAATATATATAAAAACAAGTTAAAGTGCTATATTCGGCTGAGCCGAATCTTAAATACCCTCCACCAGCTACTTTTATATTAATACTGTTTTAATTGATCAAATATTTGTAGAAATAAGTTTTCTCATGTCTTAAATAGAAAAACACCAAGAGTTAGACAGCTTAAATCTGTTACAATTGCAAGATTTATTGAACATTACAAATGCCATCTTCTTTTATATTTTTATAGCGCCCTAAGAAATGCTTTAGCGATATTTAATAATTTGCATGTATGCATGCGTGTAAAAGATTTAAGCAAATTCACAAAAATTTAAGATTTATTGAACATTACAAATGCCATTTTCTTTTATATTTTTATAGCGCCCTAAGAAATGCTTTAGCGATATTTAATAATTTGCATGTATGCATGTGTGTAAAAGATTTAAGCAAATTCACAAAAATTTAAGGAAATTCACAGTTTGATATGTGCCGGTTCACACAGGGAAACTTTTGATTTTGTGTGTGAGAGAAAGAGATGATTGATATTTCTTTTTTCCTCATACACAAAAATCAAAAGTTTCCCACTCTAATGCAACTGGTTAATACGGTTAAAGTGATTTTCGGTTTCGCAGTAACATTTCTGTATATAAGAGCGATACTTGTACCAAATTTTATATGGATTTAGAAATATGTAACATTTCGGTATATAAGAGCAATACTTGTACCAAATTTTATATGAATATCTTGATTTAGTAATGAGCATTTAAATGATTTTCGGGAGGGAACTTTTTATGGGAGCTATGTCCAATTAAGGACCGATCGGAAACAAATTTTTCAGTAATATTTCTGTAGCAATACTTGTGCCAAATTTTATAAGGATATCTTAATTTAGTAATGTGTTATGTGCTCTTAAGTGATTTTCGGGAGGGGACTTTTATGGGAGCTATGACCAATTATGGACCGATCGCAAAAAAAATTACAGTAATATTTCTGTATAATACTTGTACTAAATTTTATATGGATATCTTAATTTAGTAAGTGTAGTATATAAGTATGCATATAAGGTACCTTTCCCCTATGTACATACATATGTTATGAAGAATAATTTAAGTTAATTTTGTCGATAAAGTTCTCTCGCCAACCTTTTTTTAAAACATCCAACCAATTGCGACCCAATAATGAATCAAATGGCTTCTCTGTTCTAATTATAAATAAGTCCAACAAAAAATCACTTACTTTTACTTTAATCACCCCGCATAAAGATATTTTTTGACCGCTAACATTTACTAATGTATTTTCCACATTTGTAAGTTTTTTGGAGCCAAAATATTTTTTATAAACTTCTTCAGACGCCACTGATACTGCCGATCCCGTATCAATTTCAAATTTTAATTTTACATTTTCGACTAAAAGATAAACAAAAATTGAATTATTTTCAATACCTACGCTATTCAAATTTGATAATACATTATTAACTCTTTTTGTTTTACACATATTTGCTAAGTGTCCTTTAAGTCCACATCGATAGCAATTCCAATCACGAACTCTACACTTCTCTGGCAGATATTTTCTTCCACACCTCTTGCATAACCCATTCTGTTTACCGTGTTCTACCATTCCTCTCTTGGACAATCTCTTAATTGGGTAGTTACTGCTGGCACTATCCTCACTTCCTTCTTCCATCGCGTCCTCATACACCCTTGTTTTTCGTATTGCCCTTTCATTATACCTATTTTCCATAGCATTTAAACTAGTTTGGGTTTGATCTTCTATAAGGGCAATATTTTTTGCTTCCTCCCATGATAATGATATCTGATTTAGCAATCTTGCTCTTAACTTTTTGTCAATAACACCACATACCAATCTGTCTCGTAATGCTTCAGATAAAAATGTGCCGAAATTACAGCTACTAGCCAGAGACTTCAATTCCACAATATATTCACCAAGCGGCTCGCCCTCTTTTTGATTGCGGGTGTAAAATTTGTACCTTTCAGCAGTCTCATTTAGATTAGGAGCATAGTGTGTCTTTAAAGTTGCTATAATTTCTTCCAACGGAACCGCCTTAGGTTCTTTAGGAGAACACAATGACCCTAGCGTTTCAAACGCAATTGGATCTATCATAGTCAGTAACACCGCTACCTTTTTTGAATTTAGAATATCGTTTACTACGAAGTATTGCTCCAAACGCTGAAGGTATAAATTAAAATTTTCCCCAGGCAAAAAGGGTTCCATATGTCCAATTAAAGCCATTATAAAATGTTCTTAACTTTCTTTTATTATTTTAACACGTGTTTTGAATATCTTTTTATTCTCGTCGCCACTGATAAGTTGTTTTCTTCTTTATTACGTTTTTACTACTGAATCCAAATCATGTTCTTACATGCTAAAAATATTTCTTACAAAGAGAACCGTTAACTTAAATTATTCTTCATAACATACTTATATACTAATTTTTTTAGGGGGGAAAAGTGTAGTATATAAGTATGCATATAAGGTACCTTTCCCCTATGTACATACATATGTTATGAAGAATAATTTAAGTTAACGGTTCTCTTTGTAAGAAATATTTTTAGCATGTAAGAACATGATTTGGATTCAGTTGTAAAAACGTAATAAAGAAGAAAACAACTTATCAGTTATAAAGAAGAAAACAACTTATCAGTAAGGAGTTATGCATTTTTAAGTGATTTTGATTTGTATGGGAGCTATGACCAACTATGGACCGATCCTGAAAATTTTTTCTCTGAATGAATTTTATTCACATAAGATTTTACTTGTTAAATTTTGTGAAGCTATCAACATTCTGACGGAAGTTATTAGCAATAAACTCATTTTCCGGGAATATGTACTTTTGTATGGGAGGTATATGAAATTGTGGACCGATTCCGCCAATTTTCAGCAGTATTCAAGCTCTTGTGTAGAAATGAATGTATGATGATTTTCATGCAATTATATTGTATGGTTTTCGTGAAAATTACATCAGAATGTGTAAAAAAAATGCTTATTTTTTCGGAGTTGTTTTTAATTTTGATTCATAACTTTTCCCGATGTTAACCGATTTTGCTCATTTTCAATAGCAAACTGCCTAGGACAATAGTAAATATTTTGGGTGAATTTCGTTAGTTTTATTTGCTTCGTGTTAACGTGAGAATGTTTTATACAGACAGACAGACGGGCGGAGAGACTGATATAGCTAGATCAACTTAGAATTTCATAAGGTCCAAGAATATATATACTTTGTTGGGTCTCAGATGAATATTTCTTGATGTTACACACTATCACCACTGATGGTATAAAAATTCAGAATTGGACGATGAGGGGATCTGAAGTAAATCAACTTTTAGTAAAATAATCCATATCATTTCCATACAAATTTCAAAAATTGTAATTTTTTGTTTATGAACAATTTAATTTTTGTTTAAAAAATTTGTTTAACTATAAATTTTGAAATTTGTATGGGAATGATGTGGATTATTTTACTAAAAGTTGGTTTACTTCAGATCCCCTAATTGTCCCATTCCAAATTTTTTATATATTGTTGAGTACACTATAAGCAATCTTATGTGAAGGAATAAAGAAAATGGAAGGTACCTTTTTTGAGATATCCTTGACTAAAAGCCGTTGTTTGATGTCATCATCCACACGTTAAAAATGTAATATTTTAAATAAAATATTGTCGAACTACAAGACATTGGCTTAAATGGGGACTAAACGATTAAAATCGGATAAATAATTAAAAAAAAATATACCTGAAATTTAATACTTGTTGAAAAAAATTCAAAATCCTACTTTTTTGTTCGAAAATTTTTGAAACTACCCTATATATTGTATGTTGTTGTCAACCAATTAATAACAAAATAAACAACAAAAATAATAATTATCTTTAATTTACGCAAGTGCTTATTTCTATTAAATGTCACAACTACTTTGTCTCAGATATCTATTTTATAAAAATAAAAGAAAACCAGTCATTTTAGCGCCTATTGACATTTTTGTATGAGGTGATAACACTCTTTTTCAGAAAATAGACAAAGAACAGCTGTTATTTGACGCTGTTTGATCTTACATTTGGTTTGCAAGATCAAATAATTATTTTGCCAAAATAATGTAAATTATTTGACTTGTGGTGTTCACATTGATGAAACAATGAGAAAATATTTATTTGGCAGCAAATCAATTTGTTTTATGAAAATCATCAGCATTGCTGTTTGTTAACATGAAATATTTTATGTTCAGATTCGACAAAGTTTTTTCAATCGTGTATATATATTAATATTATACACTTTTATTATATAAATTTAATTTTAAACCTAATAAAAATAGTTAAAATTAAAACAAATTGGTAAATTGTTTTTTTCATACATGAAAATATACGATATACTGTGGCTGTAAAACATGTGTTTGTTTGAACCAAATTATTTTTGCACTGTTTGATAAAACAATACCACCAAATATTTGTTCAAGTCTGAACATGAAATAAATATTGCGTTTGTTTGACGCAACTTCAAAAATATTTTATTACAAATATTTGGACCAAATATTTTTCAAGTGTGAACGTAGCTTAAGTAATATTACATATTTCTAATAGGTATTTTGTATTTTCTCAAATAATAGAGTGCAGGTAGGGTTCAATAAGTAATGCAGTACATCGCAAATCAGGCATGTGAGTTTCACTTTCTTCGCCATCAGAGTCAAAATTTTCCAACTCATTTGAAATTTTGGTTGATGATAGAGGAAAATTTGAATGTCTAACTTTGTCCAGATTATCGTTGAAATCCAGAGAAGGTGAAACAGCACCATCGGGTTCAGCTCTACAATATAAATTATTATTCATGTCAGATACGTGTTGATTCAGAGTTTGAGTATTGTGGTTATTATATCTATCATTTATATTAAGAGGCAAACTTCTATATTCCTCATTTTCTGTATTAGCCTTAAGGTGAAGCCTAAGTTGGTTTCTTAAGTTCGCCTTTTCCGGAGCTCTTTTTCTTTGGAAGTCCTCCTCAACTCTGATATGTAGAAAAAAATAACATAAGTTTATAATACATGATGTTTTAATAATTTTAATTACCTTTTCATAGCTTCTAATTCATTGAGCCGTTGTGCTTCTTGTATTTCCGCGTCTTTGGATAATTTCTCAGCTAATCTACGCTTTTCCAAAACACGTACAGTACTTTGAAAACTAAAGCGATGTGTGTTCTTTTCTGGCACCCCAACATTACTCTGAAAATATAAATAAATAAAAACTTACTTAAATATTTTTTCGATTAAGCTATGTCCGTCAGCCCGTCCTTCTGGCTGGCTGTCCATGTAAACCTTGTGCGCAAGGTACAGGTCGCAATTTTCAAGATAATTGGACGTTTTATTTGACCCAAGGACGAAGCCTATTGAAAATGGTTAAAATCGGTCCATTATTTCACCTAGCCCCCATAGAACAGAACCCCCCGAAAAGGGCTTCTGAGCTCATAATTATGTTCAATATACTAAGTTTTATAGAAGTCTTGATGACCCTGATAAATTTCATAAAGATCGGGCCCCATTTGACCCTAGCTCCCATACAAAGTCCCCTTCAGAAAATTACTTGAATGTCCCAAATTAACTTATAAACACTAATATCGCGATGAAATTCAGCACAATAAAATATTATGTAAATATAAATATATTCACAAAATTTTATCGGGCTTGGTCCATATTTGCCCCTAGCCCCCATATAAAGCCTCTTTCAGAAAATTAGTTTTTCATCCATAAGTTGCTTAAATGTATCGGAACAAGGTAATAGAAGATAAATGCTTTATTATGAAAAATAAATCACATTTAATATTCATAACTGGGGTAGGATATCATATGGTCGGCCACGCCCGACTATACTTTCTTACTTGTTTCAATATATATTTGTTTTAATGATATTGACAAAATTTATGAAAATTTTACCTGTTTGAATAAAATTACTTTATAATAAAATATTTTGTACACAATAGCTTGGAAAAAATCCACCTTTAGATCCGAAATTTTGAAATTTGAGCCGATGGGCACCGAAAATAATTAGTAGAACAGTGTTTCTCATTTCTACGAAATATTTTCCCACTTTAGACCCGGATTTTGGATCTGGTGGTCATTGAACCTGCCAAATGATGCATTAGAAGTTGAATTTTTAACTTTTGGAAAAGAGTTGATATTTTTAAAATAATGCGATATGCTTGGAACTCCGATTTCTTAATACTTACAACATATACTTGAACATTTTGATAATTCCATATATTTCCTTTAATTTAAACAGATTTTTCAAATCCTCCGATTTCCAAAGTATACAAAAATACTACTAACCATACCTTGATATACCCGAGACAATAACCATGTTTTATGGATCGGGCATTTTATTTGTGGTAAATTTTGCACCTATTTAGCTTCACCATAAATGAGAAATCAAATAACAAAAATATCCAGAAAACAAGTTAGAGTGCTATATTCGGCTATGGCGAATCTTAAATACCCTCCACAGGCATGGCAAAATTGGTACGATGGTACTTTTTTGATACTATTTGATGTTCAAAAGTACCGTTGTACTCCCGAGTCTTATTTGATACTCTCAGGGCCAGACAGATAGATAAAGAATTTTTGTATGAAAACCTTTAATATATCGTTTCGATAAAAAAATAACAGGTTAAAGTATATTTAAAATTTCAAATTTTAAATTCCAAGAGTCTTTTAGCACATTGTTATATAAAATTCTCAAAAATGCATCAACTAAAAGCCGTTTTTTCTAAAAAAAAATAATAATCTATTTATATAAAAGAGTAGCGTTACTGACTGACTGATTCATCGCACAGCCCAAACGGCTGAACCTAGAATCATGAAATTTTGACAGTAGATGTGTTTTTGGTTATGTAGATCCATTAAGGAGGGATTTTTAGAAATTTGTACATTTACGGGTAAAAAGGGGAAAAAACGGGTAAAACAGGTTTTCTTAATTATCTTACACAATATTAGTGATACAAGAAAAATTTTAAATGCAAATGAATCTACTCTTAAAATGAGCAGATGGGTTTGTGGTACTTTTTTGAAATTCGTACTTTTAAGGGGTGAAAGAAAGGTGATTTTGGTACCTTTTTTGGCCCTTTATAACTTTTGAACTAATTAATATAATACAATTTTTATAAATATTTTGGATACATCTCCCAAAATTATGAGACACCTGTTTCGTACTTTTTTAATATTCAGTCCTTTTTGGGTGTAAAAGGGAAAAGACTGTATTTATGGTACTTTTTCGGTTTATTGAATTATTCCTATTAAATTACGGACTAACTCTGTAATATTTACTGTAAGAAAATTTTGTCTATATCACTGGGGAAAAAAGTACCAAAAAGGGAAAAAACGGGAAATTTAATTTTATTCAAACTCATTGAGCCAATTTTTATAAAATTTGAAAAAGTAGTTTATTTACTCAAAATAAGCTTTTGGTATATTATTTTGGAATTCGAGTACTAAGGCCTATATAGGACCAAATTCGAGTAAATTGTGTGGTACTTTTTGAAAGCACTATTTTTCTGGAACAAATAAATGCAGATTTGAATCGTTTGAGTTTTATCTGTGATATATAGATTTAAATACGGATCATTTTGTAAACTTAATTCTCGAAAAAGTATATTCCTAAGCGAAAAGGGGAAAAATTGTATTCTTTATTAGTACTTTCCACTTAGGTAAAATTTATTCCACTTTTGGTACTTTTTCTTTCTTCAAATGATACTCTTTGTATGTTTTTTAATATAAATTCAAAACACATGATTATTAAACATACACGGTCCTCATAGAATAAGATTCTTTAAGAGAGAACTTTTTAGTACTTTTTATCTCATAAATGGTACTTTTTTAATTTTATAAAATATTCAACCAAGGAACATTAATTTTAACACACACGGTTTTGATTGAATAATAGAGGGAACTATTTGGTACTTTTATATTCTTCAAATGGTACCTTTTAGATTCTTTATAATTGTTAACCGGAACACATTGAGAGATTTTTGTACTTTTTCGTTTTTCCGATGGTACTTTTTGATATTTTTACGATATTGAACATAGATATTGAAAATTCAATTTAAAATGTAGGGACCTTAGTGAATGAGAATCTACTGAATGTGACTTTTGGTACTTTTTCATTCATTAAAATTATATATAAATAAATTATATATATATTTTGAATTATATATAATATTGAACACAGAAACATAAAATTTTTGATTAAATGATAATCTATTAGAGGTATTTTATTGTACTTTTTTTCAAATAGTACTTTCGAAATTTTCTATAATGTGGAAGCTAAATGAATGAAACTAAAAATACAAGCTTCTTACTGAATGCGAATTTAATCACGGGATATTGAACGTATAAAACTGAAACATTAAAAAAATGTTTAATCAATTTTAATTTTCTATAAAAGTAAACAAAATTTTGTATGTATTTAATATAAGTTAGGGTAGCGAAGCACCCAGGGTATGCTAGTAAAATTATAAACGGCTTAAAAAGATGTACATATTTTTATCTTGATTGACATTATATGAATATTAATCTCACGACGGATGTTAATTCAATAACACATATTTAATCGATTTATTGACAATGAACAGTCGATACTAATACTTGTAGCTCAATTATTAGCATTTAGTTGAAATTCTAAATTCGTCCTTTTATAGGGCGAAATGTGGCCTGATTTTAATTAATGCCGGATTTATTAAAATGTAATAAATTATATCATGACAGCTTTAAATTTAAGATATTTACATAGTACAATATCTGGCTAATATTTGAGATGTAAATGGTGAACATTGAGGGACGGACAAGGATTCATCATATTAACATATAATGCCTTTCTACTTCTGTTATGGATTGTTTAAAAAAAATTAAATGTAAATGTAGTTAAGAAATTGCCATCATTTAGCAAAAAAAATATTTTAGTACTTTGAGATCCAAAAAAGTACCCTCTGAAATATTTTTTGATACTGACACAAAATCTCATTTTCCATCCCTGACCCTCCACCAGGAAGCTACCTTTTATTAAAACCCATTTAACTATCTAATTTTAAGATAACTTGACTTCATATAGGATCTACGACCAATTACGGGCCTCTCCAGAAAAATTTTGTAGAGTAATTCATATGTATGTACACAAAACATATTTGTGTCGAATTTTATCAAGATAGTTTTATTTAACAATGAAATATGTGAGTTTAAATGATTTTCGGAAGAGAGCCTTATATGGGAGCTATGACCAATAATGGAGAGATCCGGGGAAAAATTGTTAGAATGATTTATACGTATACAAAACATATTCAAGTTTATTTTATACCGATAGCTTTATTTATCAATGAAACATATTCATTTAAATGATTTTCGGAAGTGGACCCTATATGGGAGCTATGAATTATGGTCTTATCCGTGGGCCTTATATGGGAGCTATGGCTAATAATGGGCCGATCCGAAAAGAAATTTGGTAGAATGATTTGTATGTACACAAAACATATTCAGTTCGAATTTTATCACAAAAGCTTTATTTGTCAATGAAATATGTGCGTTTAGGTGATTTTTGGAAGTGGACCTTACATGGGAGCTATGACCAATTGTGAACCGACTGAGATCTACGTTGGTAGTATGATTTCTATTCATATTATATTTGTATGTACAAAATTTTGTGTTGATACTGATATATTTGAGGGAATTATTAACGATAAACTTATATCCTTTGTATGGGGGCTAAGGGAAATATTGGACCAATTGTTATGAGTTTGAACATACTAGATCCCTGGCACAAAAAAATAATGCGTGACCAAATTCATCGAAATATCTTTGGTAGTTTCTGAGAAAACTACTTAAGAATTGGGCAAAAAAACTTTATTTTTTTCGAGGAAGTCTGAAATTTATAATCATAACTTTTTACGTCGTGAGCCGATTTTTTCTGATTTTCAATACCAAACTGTACCGGATAATAAGGAATGTTTTAGGTGAATTTCGTGAATTTTTATTGCTTCGTTTTAACGTGAGCGTGTTTTACACAGACAGACAGACGGAAGGACGGACATAGCTAAATCGACTCAGAATTTCATAAGGATCAAGAATATATATACTTACTTGGGTCGCAGATGAATATTTCTTAGTGTTACACACGGAATGACAAAGTTCTATCACCACTGATGGTGGTGGAGGGTATAAAAAAAACTCTATATGATATTGATTGGGTGATACGCACATTTTTATGTTCACTTTTTGAATAACTGTTATAACACCAAATTTCTAGTCTGAATATAAACAAGTAGGAAATATAGTTATCAATATTAAATGTGATTTATTTTTCATAATAAAGCATTTATCTTCTATTACCTTGTTTCGATACATTTAAGCAATTTATGGATGAAAAACTAATTTTCTCAAATAGCCTTCATATGGGGGATAGGAGCAAATATGGACCAAGCCTGATAAAATTTTGTGAACATATTTATATGTACATAATATTTTATTGTGCTGAATTTCATCGCGATATTTGTGTTTATAAGTTAATTTTGGATATTCAAGTAATTGTTCCGATACATTTAAGCAATTTATGGATGAAAAACAAATTTTCTGAAAGAGGCTTTATATGGGAGCTAGGGGCAAATATGGACCAAAACCGATAAAATTTTGTGAATATATTTATATTTACATAATATTTTATTGTGCTGAATTTCATAGCGATATTTGTGTTTATAAGTTAATTTTGGACATTCAAGGAATTTTCTGAAGGGGACTTTGTATGGCAGCTAGGGTCAAATGAGGCCCGATCGCTACGAAATTTGGCAAGGTCATCAAGGCTTGTATAAAACTTGACTTGTGGGTGGGTGAAGTCAAATTATCTTAAAATTAGATAGTTAAATGGGTTTTAATAAAAGGTAGCTTCCTGGTGGAGGGTCAGGGATGGAAAATGAGATTTTGTGTCAGTATCAAAAAATATTTCAGAGGGTACTTTTTTGGATCTCAAAGTACTAAAATATTTTTTTTGCTAAATGATGGCAATTTCTTAACTACATTTACATTTAATTTTTTTTAAACAATCCATAACAGAAGTAGAAAGGCATTATATGTTAATATGATGAATCCTTGTCCGTCCCTCAATGTTCACCATTTACATCTCAAATATTAGCCAGATATTGTACTATGTAAATATCTTAAATTTAAAGCTGTCATGATATAATTTATTATATTTTAATAAATCCGGCATTAATTAAAATCAGGCCACATTTCGCCCTATAAAAGGACGAATTTAGAATTTCAACTAAATGCTAATAATTGAGCTACAAGTATTAGTATCGACTGTTCATTGTCAATAAATCGATTAAATATGTGTTATTGAATTAACATCCGTCGTGAGATTAATATTCATATAATGTCAATCAAGATAAAAATATGTACATCTTTTTAAGCCGTTTATAATTTTACTAGCATACCCTGGGTGCTTCGCTACCCTAACTTATATTAAATACATACAAAATTTTGTTTACTTTTATAGAAAATTAAAATTGATTAAACATTTTTTTAATGTTTCAGTTTTATACGTTCAATATCCCGTGATTAAATTCGCATTCAGTAAGAAGCTTGTATTTTTAGTTTCATTCATTTAGCTTCCACATTATAGAAAATTTCGAAAGTACTATTTGAAAAAAAGTACAATAAAATACCTCTAATAGATTATCATTTAATCAAAAATTGTATGTTTCTGTGTTCAATATTATATATAATTCAAAATATATATATAATTTATTTATATATAATTTTAATGAATGAAAAAGTACCAAAAGTCACTTTCAGTAGATTCTCATTCACTAAGGTCCCTACATTTTAAATTGAATTTTCAATATCTATGTTCAATATCGTAAAAATATCAAAAAGTACCATCGGAAAAACGAAAAAGTACAAAAATCTCTCAATGTGTTCCGGTTAACAATTATAAAGAATCTAAAAGGTACCATTTGAAGAATAGAAAAGTACCAAATAGTTCCCTCTATTATTCAATCAAAACCGTGTGTGTTAAAATTAATGTTCCTTGGTTGAATATTTTATAAAATTAAAAAAGTACCATTTATGAGATAAAAAGTACTAAAAAGTTCTCTCTTAAAGAATCTTTTTCAATGAGGACCGTGTATGTTTAATAATCATGTGTTTTGAATTTATATTAAAAAACATACAAAGAGTATCATTTGAAGAAAGAAAAAGTACCAAAAGTGGAATAAATTTTACCTAAGTGGAAAGTACTAATAAAGAATACAATTTTTCCCCTTTTCGCTTAGGAATATACTTTTTCGAGAATTAAGTTTACAAAATGATCCGTATTTAAATCTATATATCACAGATAAAACTCAAACGATTCAAATCTGCATTTATTTGTTCCAGAAAAATAGTGCTTTCAAAAAGTACCACACAATTTACTCGAATTTGGTCCTATATAGGCCTTAGTACTCGAATTCCAAAATAATATACCAAAAGCTTATTTTGAGTAAATAAACTACTTTTTCAAATTTTATAAAAATTGGCTCAATGAGTTTGAATAAAATTAAATTTCCCGTTTTTTTCCCTTTTTGGTACTTTTTTCCCCAGTGATATAGACAAAATTTTCTTACAGTAAATATTACAGAGTTAGTCCGTAATTTAATAGGAATAATTCAATAAACCGAAAAAGTACCATAAATACTGTCTTTTCCCTTTTACACCCAAAAAGGACTGAATATTAAAAAAGTACGAAACAGGTGTCTCATAATTTTGGGAGATGTATCCAAAATATTTATAAAAATTGTATTATATTAATTAGTTCAAAAGTTATAAAGGGCCAAAAAAGGTACCAAAATCACCTTTCTTTCACCCCTTAAAAGTACGAATTTCAAAAAAGTACCACAAACCCATCTGCTCATTTTAAGAGTAGATTCATTTGCATTTAAAATTTTTCTTGTATCACTAATATTGTGTAAGATAATTAAGAAAACCTGTTTTACCCGTTTTTTTCCCCTTTTTACCCGTAAATGTACAAATTTCTAAAAATCCCTCCTTAATGGATCTACATAACCAAAAACACATCTACTGTCAAAATTTCATGATTCTAGGTTCAGCCGTTTGGGCTGTGCGATGAATCAGTCAGTCAGTAACGCTACTCTTTTATATAAATAGATTATTATTTTTTTTAGAAAAAACGGCTTTTAGTTGATGCATTTTTGAGAATTTTATATAACAATGTGATAAAAGACTCTTGGAATTTAAAATTTGAAATTTTAAATATACTTTAACCTGTTATTTTTTTTTTATCGAAACGATATATTAAAGGTTTTCATACAAAAATTCTTTATCTATCTGTCTGGCCCTGAGAGTATCAAATAAGACTCGGGAGTACAACGGTACTTTTGAACATCAAATAGTATCAAAAAAAGTACCATCGTACCAATTTGGCCATGCCTGGGGAGATATGACCAATTATAGACCGATCGTAAAAAAATTCTTTAAGCAAAATTTCTGTACATAAAAGCTATATTTCAGTCAAATTTTGTATCTATATCGTAATTTAGTAATAAGTAATGTGTGTTCAAGTGATTTTCTGAAGGGAAATTTGAATAGGACCGACCCTTGTTATGGATCGATCGTGAAAAAATCTTGAAATAGAATTTTTGTATACCAAACTAATATTTGTGCCAAATGAGTAATGGGCGTTTAAGAGATTTTCGTAAAAGGACCTTGTATGGGAGCTATGACCAATTATGCATATAAAGACAAAATTTCAATATTCTGTATCTATATCATTATTTAGTAATGAATATTTTGCATTTAAGTGATTTTCTGGAGGGGACCTTGTATGAGAGCTATGACCAAATATGGACCGATCGTAAAACAATTTAATAGTGTAATTTATGTATATAAGAGCAATATTTGTGCTAAATGTATGGATATCAATATTTTGTAATGAGTTATGTGCGTTTAAGTGATTTTCGGGAGGGTATCTTGCATGGGAGCTATGACCAAGGATGGACTGATCGGAAAAAAATTTCACAGTAATATTTCTGTATGTGAGAGCCATACTTGTACCAAATTTTATATGGATATCTTAATTTAGTAATGAGTTATGAGCGTTTAAGTGATTTTTGGGAGGGTACCTTGTATGGGAGCTATGACCAATTATGGACCGATCGGAAAAAAATTTCACAGTAATATTTCTGTGCATATGAGCAATACTTTTATATGGATATCTTAATTTAGTAATGAGTTATGCGCGTTTCAGTGATTTTCGGGAAGGGACCTTGTATGGGAGCTATGACCAATTATGAAACGATCAGAAAAAAATTCAAAGTAATATTTCTGTGCATATGAGCAATACTTTTATATGGATATCTTAATTTAGTACTGAGTTATGCGCGTTTGAGTGATTTTCGGGAGGGGTCCTTGGTTGGGAGCTATGACCAATTATGGACCGATCGGAAAAAAATTTCATAGTAATATTTCTGTGCATATGAGCAATACTTATTCCAAATTTTATATGGATATCTTAATTTAGTAATGAGTTATGCGCGTTTAAGTGATTTTCGGGAAGGGTCCTTGTATGGGAGCTATGACCAATTATTGACCGATCGGAAAAAAACTTTCACAGTAATATTTCTGTGCATATGGGCAATAGTTATTCCAAATTTTATATGGATATGTTAATTTAGTAATGAGTTATGCGCGTTTAAGTGATTTTCGGAAGGGGACCTTGTATGTCCAATCATGGATTCATCCAGAAAATTTTTTCTCTCAATGAATTCTATTGACATAAGATTTAAAGTTGTAAAATTTTGTGAATATATCAGCATTTTTTGCTTTGTGTTTATAAACAAGAAATCACAATAACAAAAAAATTTACCGTTTGATACTGTGTTTTGTTTTTGTTTGTTTATTGTTTTGTATAAGCATGCACGAAAAATGGGTGGCGTGTTATAATGTCCAGTGACATAATGTCCATAGACCATATGACACACTATAAAGCGACATAATGTCTATGAGCATTATGTCACTTTTTTAAAATGTCATAATGTCCATGGACATTGTGACACTTTTAAAACAGAAATATAATTGAAAATTTTTTTTAAAATTTAAGAAAGGGACACTCTTATCTCGAAAAGAATTGCTCCTAAATTTGGTGTATGTTTGAACTCCTATTAAAAAGTGTCCTGGATAGTCGGCCTTTGTCCGGGCGCAGGGATTTCAAACTCTGGGGTATTTCGAACACCGGCTTCGCTAAATTAAACCTTTTTTTTGATAAATGGACTCTTTGACATCCATGGACGATATGTCCCATTGCTCATGGACATTGTGACACTTTTGAAATTGTCATAACGTCCATGGACATTATGACTCAATTTAGTGTGTCATAACGTCTATGGACATTATGACACGCCACCCGAAAAATGTAAATGTTTCATGAAATTTTCAGAGGTGGTCTCGGATTTTTACTCATATCTTCGTTATTTATGGACCGATTGGGCTGATTTTAAAAAGCGTTCTATTCGATCGTATTTCCGATAGAATTATTAAAAATTCGGATCTCGCAGATATCTGGGGTCTTCTGAAAACTGATTTCAACATACG
The DNA here is from genome assembly GCF_015586225.1 of Lucilia sericata. Taxonomy (NCBI): domain Eukaryota; kingdom Metazoa; phylum Arthropoda; class Insecta; order Diptera; family Calliphoridae; genus Lucilia; species Lucilia sericata. The sequence goes on along the minus strand of NW_023995453.1, from coordinate 14,304 downwards.
GACATGGCTAAATCGACTCCGCTATCTATCTATAGGCCGGAAAATTATATTATAGAAATTACAAACGGACTGACAAACTTATATATACCCTTCTCACGAAGGTGAAGGGTATAATTACATATATACTTACAACATTTTTAAGAGAACGTTTCTAATTCTAGAAACTATTATTTTGTACTGTGAAAACTGAAACACTTATACATTAAATGTTATAAACCAAATAAGAATTATATCAATTCATTTTAGTACATTTCAAAACTGGTTTTATTTATTTCAATAAAGTGTTTGTTAGAAAATATTTTCCTTCTGTATGAACATCAAGCAAATTCGTTATAAACCAAAATAAATATATTTATAAAATTCGAAATTAAATTAAAGCAAACGATTGTTAAGAAAAAATTGTGCATATTTTTTCTGTGTATATATATTCTGGATCCTTATAGATAGCGGTGTCGATTTAGCCATTTCGGTCCGTCTGTCTGTCTGTGTGTATGTTGAAATCAGTTTTCAGAAGACCCCAGATATCTGCGAGGTCCGATTTTCAATAATTCTATCGGAAATACGAATAGAATGCTATTTAAAATCAGCCCAATCGGCCCATAGATAACGAAGATATGAGTAAAAATCCGAGACCACCTCGAAAAATTAAAATTGTTCGTGCATGCTTATACAGAAACAATAAACAAACAAAAAGAAAACACAGTTTCAAACGGTAAATTTTTTTGTTATTGTAATTTCTTGTTTATAAACACAAAGCAAAGACTGAACATCACGTTATGTTGTTATTGGCTAAAAACATGATATTAAATGTGTAGAGCCTGGATTAGGCGAGAACACATTAAAGGTGAAACATGAAATTTGGCATATAGGGCCTTGACAAGGTAAGAATATATAAAAGAGGACTTTTTGCTTCTTTTCCGTTCTACCAAAGGTACTTTTTGAATTTTCTATAATAATGAACCTAGAAACATGAAATTAAGTATGTAGAGCCCGGATTAGGCCAGAACACATAAAAGGGGACTTTTTGGTACTTTTTCGTTCTACAAAAGGTACTTTTTGGAATTTTCTATAATATTGAACATAGAAACATGAAATTTAGCATGGGCCTTGACTAGTTAAGAACCTATAAAAGGGGACTTTTTGGTACTTTTTGAATTTTCTATAATAATGAACCTAGAAACATGAAATTAAGTATGTAGAGCCCGGATTAGGACAGAACCTATAAGTGGACTTTCTGGTTCTACAAAAGGTACTTTCTGAATTTTCTATAATATTGAACCTAGAAACATGAAATGAAGTATGTAGAGCCCGGATTAGGCAAGAACACGTGAAAGGGGACTTTATGGTACTTTTTCGTTCTACAAAAGGTACTTTTTGAATTTTCTATAATATTGAACCTAGAAACATGAAATTAAGTATGTAGAGCCCGGATTAGACAAGAACACATAAAAGGGGCTTTTTGGTACTTTTTCGTTCTACAAAACGTACTTTTTGAATTTTCTATAATATTGAACCTAGAAACATGAAATTAAGTATGTAGAGCCCGGATTAGGCCAGAAAACATAAAAGGGGACTTTTTGGTACTTTTTCGTTCTACAAAAAGTACTTTTTTGAATTTTCTATAATACTAGCTATACCCTTAAAGCAATGTGAATAAAAAAACACTACGATTTTGAAAATTCTAACTATAATAGTTTTCAGATATAAATTTTTTTACATATTGGGGATGCCACGCAAATTATTCCAAGTTTTCCAATTTATCCAAATGTTAATTTAGATTTTAATGCAACCTATGAAAAATTTTAATAATATAATAATTTCCCAGATATACGAAATTTTGTATTTAATTCATATGCCAAGGTCCCATTGAAAGTCCGCCCATTTTTATACCCTACACCACTTTAGTGGGAGGGTATATTGGGGTTGTGCTGATGTTTGTAACATACAAAAATATTCGCCCTATACCTTAAAGCATACCAATCGGCTTAGAATCGTTTTCTGAGTCGATTAAGCTATGTCCGTCTGTCTGTCCGTCCTTCCGTCTCGCTGGCTGTCCATGTAAACCTTGTACGCAAGGTACAGGTCGCAATTATCAAGATAATTGGATGCAATTTGGCGCACACTCCTTATTAAGCACGAAGCCTGTTGAAAATGGTTAAAATCGGTCCATTATTTCACCTAGCCCCCATACAACAGAACCCCCCGAAAAGAGCTTCGGAGCTCACAATTATGTTAAATATACCTGTATATTGATAAAAAGCGACACAACTAAGTTTTGTACAAGCCTTGATGACCTTGCCAAATTTCATAGAGATCGGGCCTCATTTGACCCTAGCTCCCATACAAAGTCCCCTTCAGAAAATTACTTGAATGTCCAAAATTAACTTATAAACACAAATATAGCGATGAAATTAAGCACAATAAAATATTATGTAAATATAAATATATTCACAAAATTTTATCAGGCTTGGTCCATATTTGCCCCTAGCCCCCATATAAAGCCTCTTTCGGAAAATTAGTTTTTCATCCATAAATTGCTTAAATGTATCGAAACAACCCAGTAAAAATTGGAGCTTACATGCAAGCAGGTTTGTAAAGGAACGAAGCTATTTTCTCCCATACAAACCTGCTTCGATATGGCATGATTTTTATATAGCGAATTCCCACATGGAAGCATTACTTTTTAAAAAATGAAGCGTGTTTTCACTCATTACTTCCAGCTGTGAGTAACAGCTATAAGTAAGCACTTATTTCATGTTTCTATGGCATTACTTCTTTCATTGTTTACAAAAAGCTATTCCCTAATGCTTTTCCAGAAGACGTGAATTCATAGCTGATGTGAAGCTATTACAGTATTGCCTATATGAAACCCTTTCTTCATGGGATTCTACACTCAATGGTATTTCTGAATGTACACTAGAGTGGGTCGGTCTCTTGTGTCAGCCACCCCCTAGGATTAAAGATATGTTAATATCATTTCCAAAAATATAAAAAGAATTTTTTTGCCACGCCTAGAAATACCGCCCTTTTTGTTTTTATATATTACGCCGCCATTTTAAGTCCGATCGTAACATGTCATATATCAATATTTATGGCTTGACTGTAGCTATATTTCACTCTTAGAAAAATTTTTTAATTCGACGTGATATTCTATGCGTGACTTCTGATATCTCATCCTTCCCCAAAATCTAAAATTGTGGCTATACTGGAATAAAGAACATTGAATTATATGAACTATTAGCTTTCAAAATGCTCACTTTTATGCGTAAGCACCTATTTTATAGATATTTAAAAATGTTAAAGTATTTATCAACCGTTCTCACAACAAACAATTAATTTGCCAGGAAAAACAGTCGAAATTTTTTTTTTTAAATGAACTATATAAAACAGAAATCCTTTTTATTTTTTCAGTTACAAACCAGATCCTACTTACAGATCAGATCCTACTTACTTTCAAAATAGCAGAAAGTTAACTATGTATGTATATCCTACAGCAATATAGTGGTTTAGCTATGTCCGTCCTACTGTCCGTCCATGTAAACCTTGTAATCGAACTACAAGTCGCAATTTTCCAGATAATTTGATGAAAAAAATATTTCATTTTACCAAAGGACGAAGTTGTTTGAAAATGGATTAATTGTGGCTTGTCGTTATTTCCCTCTTAAACATTACCATTATGATGAAATTCTGCATATCTAACTCCTATATGAACATGAATCCCTCCACCAAATTTTGTTAGGATCGGTCTATAATTGATCCTAGCTGCCATATATACCCTCTTTCCGAAAATCAGTTCTTCATCAATAAATTGCTTAAAAAGTAATGGACAAATTTCAATATATATAATTGCTTTACATATTATAAAAGAAATCATACTTTAGATATACTCATAACTGGTATCATATGGTCGGCCATTCCCGACTAATATTTATACCCTTCACCTTCGTGAGAAGGGTATATATAAGTTTGTAATTCCGTTTGTAATTTCTCTAATATAATTTTCCGACCCCATAAAGTATATATATTCTGGATCCTTATAGATAGCGGAGTTGATTAAGCTATGTCTGTCTGTCTGTCCGTCCGTCTGTTTGTCTGTCTGTCTGTCCGTCTGTGTGTTTGTTGAAATCAGTTTTTAGAGGACCCCAGATATCGGCGAGAAGATCGCTATTTAAAATCAGCAAAATCGGTCCATAAATACCGGAGATATGAGCAAAAATCCGAGACAACCTCTGAAAATTTCATAAAAAAGGCATTTTTTCATGCTTTGATATACGCAACAACAACAACACTGCTTATTCTTTTAGTATTCATTTCATTGCCTTGTGTATATTGTTTTTGTTTCTTGGTGCATTCAGTTTCGTTTGTTTGGATGTCTGTTGGTTTCATTGCGTTGTGTATTTTGTTTTTGCTTTTTTTTTGGAGTATTTCGTTTCGTATGTTTCATTGCCTTGTGTATATTGTTTTTGTTTTTTGGTGTATTCAGTTTCGTATGTTTGGATGTCTGTTGGTTTCATTGCGTTGTCTATTTTGTTTTTGTTTTTTGTGTATTTCGTTTCGTATGTTTGGATGTCTGTTGGTTTTACTGCCTTGTGTATTTTGTTTTTTTGTGCGTTTATTTCGTTTAGCGTTGTTGTTGTTCGTTTTGCTATTGCTATAACAATGATATAAAGGGGAAAATGAATTAAATTAAAATTTTATAGAATTGATATTTTTAAATACACTGTGGTGAAGGGTATATAAGATTCGGCACAGCCGAATATAGCACTCTTACTTGTTATACCCTCCACCACCATCAGTGGTGATAGAGGGTATATATAAGTTTGTCATTCCGTGTGTAACACCAAAAAATATTCATCTTAGACCCAACAAAGTATATATATTCTGGATCCTTATGAAATTCTGAGTCGATTTAGCTATGTCCGTCTGTCCGTCTGTCTGTCTGTCTGTCTGGTTAAAACACGCTCACGCTAAAACTAAGCAAATAAAATCAACCAAATTCACTGAGAGTATTCATTGTTTTCCTAAGCAGTTTGGTATTGAAAATCAGCAAAATCGGTTCACAACGTAAAACGTTATGAGTAAAAATTTCAGACTACCTCAAAAAAATTAAGTTTTTTTCCCCAATTCTTGAGTAGTTTTCTCAGAAACTACCAAAGATAATTCGACAAATTTTGTCACAGATTATTTTGTCCATCTATAGATTAATTATGTTTAAAATTGTAACAATCGATCCCAAATTTCCCATAGCCCCCATACAAAGGTACATATTCCGGAAATTAATTTATCGTTAATAACTTCCTCAAATATATCGGTATCAACACAAAATTTTGTACATATTGACTTTATATGAACAGGAATTAAAACTACCGACTTAGATCTGTATCGGTCCACAATTGGTCATAGCTCCCATATAAGGTCCACTTTCGAAAATCACTTAAATGAACATATTTTATTGAAAAATAAAGCTATCGGGATAAAATTCGACATGAATATGTTTTGTATATACATAAATCATTCTACGGAATTATTTTCCGGATCGGTCCATAATTGGTCATAGCTCCCATATAAGGTTCACATCCGAAAATCACTTAAACGAGCATAATTCATAGATAAATAAAGCTATCTGGATAAAATTCGACATGAATGTGTTTTGTGTGTATATGAATTACTCTACGAAATTTGTTCCGGATCGGTCCATAATCGGTCATAGCTCCCATATAAGGTCCACATCCGAAAATCACTCAAATGCGCATAATTCATTGATTAATAAAGCTATCAGGGTAGAACCCGAGGTGAATATGTTCTGTATATAGATATAAATCATTCAGTGAAATTTTTTCCGGATCAGTTCACAATTGGTAGTAGCTCCCATATAAGGTCCACATCCTAAAATCGCTTAAACAAGCTTAATTCATTGATAAATAAAGCTATCGGGATAAAATTCGATATGAATATGTTTTGTGTGTAAATATTAATTATTTTACGATTTTTTTTTTTCGGATCGGTCCATAATTGGTCATAGCTCACATATAAGGTCCACATCCGAAAATCACTTAAATGCGCATAATTCATTGATAAATGAAGCTATCAGGGTAAAACTCGACGTGAATTTGTTTTGTATATGTAAATCATTCGTGAAAAATTTCCACATCGGTCCATAATTGGTTACATTCCATATAAGGAATTTTTTCAGCATCGGTCTATAACTAGCTCCCATATAAGGTTCACTTCTGAAAACCACATAATACCACATAATTTATTATTAAACTCGACATGAGTATGTTCTGTGTATAGATAAATCATTTTGAATTTTTTTTCGAATTGGTACATTATTGGTCATAGTTCCCATATAAGTTATTGGCAGGATCGGAACATAATAGGTCGAAGAATAATCGGTCGATATCTGAAAATCACTTAATACAAATGTTTCTTGTCCTAATCAAAATTAGTTACATACATACATGCATAAATAAGTTACAAAATGATAAATAGTATCTTAATTACGGAAACAAAACATGTGCCGGGTTTTACAGTTCTCCATAAGGAAAATAAAGTACTTAAGTACTTAGTATGTACTTTAATACTTAAGTAAAATTTATTTCTTTAGTATAAACTATAAATTCGGCCCTATAACATATTTATTTTGGGTTTTAATAAAAAGTAGTTTGCAGGTGGAGGGTATTTAAGATTCGGCAGTGCCGAATATAGCAATCTAACTTGTTTTTTATTAGTTTTTATTTCAAGAACTTCTTTAAAAATATATAACTATTTAAGAAAAGTTAATCTATCATTAAATAAATTTATTTTATTTTATTAAAATTAGTATAAACATTTTTGAAAATTGTTAAAAAAAAAAAAAACAAGAAACATGCAAGTAATTGTATGGTAAAAACATGAAATATTTTTATAAAGCATAAATCTTTAATTTTGCATAGATTTTTATAAAATGAAATGTTTAGTTTTTATGTACCTACGTGAATTTGTTATTAATTAATAAAATAAAATGCTGAATAAAATTATCTTTCTTGTGTTAATATAAGGGCAGAATGAAATTTGTGTATTGTAAATTAATTTGAAAAAATAGTTTTCGACCATATCCCTAGCAAATTAATTGTTTGTAGTTAGAACTATACAGGTATTTTTAAATACCTGTAAAATAGCTGTTTATGCATAAAAGTGAGCATTTTAAAAGCTAAAAGCTCATATAATTAAATATACTTTATTCCAGTATAGCCACAATTTTAGATTTTAGGGAAGGATCCGAGATATCAGAAGTCGCGCATAGAATATGGCGTCGAATTAAAAAATTGTCTAGGAATGAAATATAGCTACAGTTAAGTCATAAATATTGATGGGATTAAAATGGCTACGTTATATATAAAAAACAAAAAGGGCGATATTTCTATGCGTGGTAAAAAAATATTTTTTACATTTTTGATAATGTTATTAAAATATCTTTAACTGTAGGGGGTGACTGACTTAACTTTTTTTTCGACCCACCCTAATGTACACTATTTAAAATATGTAAAATGGCTAATTTTATATACCATTCCCTTATATTTTCTCTTAATGTCCCGTTTTTATCATCAGCTATTACATATACTTTTGAATTATTATTTATTTCATTTATTTACCTCTTTTCTTTTTATACCCTACACCACTATAGTGGGGAGGGTATTATACGTTTGTGCTGATGTTTGTAACACACAAAAATATTGGTCCTACACCCACCTTTAAGTATACCGATCGACTCAGAATCACATTTTGAGTCGATTAAGACATGTCCGTCCGTCCGTATGTCCGTATGTCCGGCTGGCTGGCTGGCTGTCCATGTAAACCTTGTGCGCAAGGTACAGGCCGAAATTTTCAAGATAATTTGATGAAATTTGGACCAAGCATGTTTTTTGGCACAAGGACGAAGCCTATTGAAAATGGTTAAAATCGGTTCATTATTTCACCTAGCCCCCATACAACCGTACCTCGCGATTTGGGCTTTTTATGCCATAATTACGTCAAATATGCTATTATCTCTCTAAAAATTGACACAAATAAGTTTTATATAAGTATAAATTACACTGCAGATTTTCGTAATGATCGGCCCTTATTTGACCCTAGCCCCCATACAAACCCCCCATCAAAAAATGTCTTAAACGTCTAAAATTGACTTGTAACCATTTGTATCGCAATGAAACTCAACATAATTAACTATTATTTAACAATATATCCTTTTCCCAAATTTAATGAGGATCGACCCATGTTTGACCTATACTCCTATATAAAGCCTCATTTAGAAAATTTGTTTTTTATCAATAAATTGCTTAAATACTTTGGAATTAAGGTAAAATTCAACATAAAAGTTTCTTTGTGAAAAATTGAATTTTTTAAAATATACTCATGGTGTAGGGTATTATATGGTCGGCCATGCCCGACTATACTTTCCTACTTGTTAATTTATTAAATTGTCTTTTTCCAACAACAACAGAACTAACTATTTCAAAAAGAAAAAACAAAACACAAAACGCCGTTAACTTTTCTACAAATCAAAACATAAACACAAAACAACACAAACTGTACATGGACAAAAGCAGAAGTATTAAAAAACAGAAACAAGAAAAACCAAAAGCAAATAATTGAAAATATTTCGTACAAAAAATTATTTAAATTCTGTTCATAAACTATAATCAACACACACTTTAATAAATTTTAAATAACATATTTCTTACATTGAAAATGTATTAATTAATTAAAATCACTTTTTAGATTTATATTTATAATAAAATCTTTTTATATTTTCTAAGAATTTTTGTTACACTTTTATTCATGTCTTATCTGCACAAATGCAACTCGATGACTAAACATTTTATATTATGTAATTTAAAATGTAAAAAAAAACTGCCGATTTCAAAAGTCTTTGCAATACAACCTGTTTCCTTGAAAGGGACCAGAGTAATCTTAAATATTATTTAAATACTTCACTTACAACCTGCTTCTCTGTAAGGGATAGTACATAGTAAGCTTTTAATTTTTTTCAGCTAACATTATAAAGTTACTCCTATCATTGGTATTTCCTTATTTCCTGCTTTTCAGTAAGGCTTAATAGTAAGCGAATACAGATGCAGTTCCCTTTTTAGCTTCCTAAAGTCTAAAAATTTTTTACTGGGAAGGTAATAGAAGATAAATGCTTTATTATGAAAAATAAATCACATTTAATATTCATAACTGATGTAGGGTATCATATGGTCGGTCGCCATATATACGACCGACAATACTTTCTTACTTGTTCTTTAAATGTTCGCATGAATGTCACAGTTTTTCATGTAAAATTTGAATTTTCTAGCTCTAATAGTTTCTCAGATATACGAATTTTTATATTTAATTTATATGGGAGGTTCCAATTTGCTAGTCCGTCAATTTATTTTCCAAATGTTGACATTAATGTCAAAGGATTTTTGATCTAATAGTTTCCCAGACATACGATTTTTATACCCTCCACCACCATCAGTGGTGATAGAGGGTATACATAAGTTTGTCGTTCCGTGTGTAACACCAAGAAATATTCATCTAAGACCCTACAAAGTATATATATTCTGGGTCCTTATGAAATTCTGAATCGATTTAGCTATGTCCGTCTGTCTGTGTAAAACACGCTCACGTTAAAACTAAGCAATGGAAATCAACCAAATTCACCCAAAATATTTATTATTATCCTAAGCGGTTTGTATTGAAAATCACCAAAATCGGTCCACAACATAAAAACTTATGAGTAAAAATTTCAGACTACTTCGAAAAAAATTACTTTTTTTTCATAATTCTTTTGAAGTTTTCTCAGAAACTACCAAAGATATTTCGATGAATTTTGTCACACATTACTTTTTCAGGGCAGTGATCAATTATGTTCAAAATCTTTACAATCGATCGAATATTTCCCATAGCCCCCATACAAAGGTATATATTCCTGGAAATTAGTTTATCGTTAATACGTCCCTCGGATATATCGGTATCAACACAAAATTTTGTACATGCAAATATATTATGAACAGAAATCATACTGTCAACGTAGATCTCAGTCGGTCCACAATTGGTCGTAACTCCCATATAAGGTCCACTTCCAAAAGTCACCTAAAGTACATATTTCATTGATAAATAAAGCTATTGTGATAAAATTCGAGTCAAATAGGTTTTGTGTACATACAAATCAATCTACCAAATTTTTTACTGATCGGTCCATTATTAGTCATAGCTCCCATATAAGAACCACTTCCAAAAATCATTTAAAAGCTCATGTTTCATTGTCCAATAAAGCTATCTCGATAAAATTCGACACAAATATCTTTAGTCTAAATATGAATCACTCTACGAAATGTTTTCCGGATAGGCTCATAGCTCCAATATAAAGTCCACTTCCGAAAATCACTTAAACGCATATATTTCATTGAATTATAAAGCTATCGGTATAAATATGTTTTGTATACATAAAAATCATTCTTTAAATTTTTTACGGATCGGTCCATTATTGGTCATAGCTCCCATATAAGGCCCACTTTCGAAAATCACTTCAAAACACATATTTCATTGTCAACTAAAGCTATCGTGATAAAATTCGACATAAATATATTTTGTCTAAATATGAATTACTATACAAAATTTTTTGCGGAGTGGCCCATAATTGGACCACTTCCGAAAATCTCTTAAACGCATATATTTCATTGAATTCTAAAGCTATTGGGATAAAATTCTACAAAAATATGTTTTGTGTATATTCAAATCATTTCACTAAATTTTTTACGGATCGGTCCATTATTGGTCATAGCTCCCATATAAGTCCCACTTCCTAAAATCACTTGAACGCACATATTGTCAAATAAGTTATCTTGATAAAATTCGACACAAATATGTTTTGTCTTTATATGAATCACTCTACGAAATTTTTTCCGGATAGGCTCCCATAGGTCCACTTACGAAAATCGGGATAAAGTACGACTTGAATATGTTTTGTGAGCATATAAATCATTCTACCAAATTTTTTCCGCATTGGTCCATATACGGCAATGGCTCCTATATAAGGTCCACTTCAAAAAAATGACTTAAACGCAGATATTTCATTATCAAATAAAGATATCTTGATAAAATTCGACACAAATATGTTTTGTTTAAGGACATAGCTCCTATACATATAAAGTCCACTTCCGAAAAGCACATATTTCATGAGTAAATAAATCTATTGTAGTAAAATTCGACTTGAATTTTTTTTGCATATAAATTATTATACGAAATGTTTCCTTATCGGTCAATAATTACTCAAATGCACATTGACAATCAAAGTTATCGGGATAAAATTCGACATAAATGTGTATTTTGTATATATAAATCATTCTACGGAATTTTTTTCCGGATCGGTCCATAGGTTGTATTGGCTCCCAATACCTACTTCTGAAAATCACTTAATTCGTAATTAAATAATTATATCCGGATAAAATTCAAAATGAGTATGTTCTGTATACAGATATTAATATGTTTTCAAACTGGCCTATTAATGTAAATTTTTCTCGACCTATTTAAAATTAGTTTGGCATATGCATAAATGTTAGTACCCTCAATACAGAAACAAAAATTTTGAAAAGTTATCTAAAAATTAGATAGTTAAATGGGTTTTAATAAAAAGTAGCTGGCGGAGGGTATTTAATTCATATGGGAGGTTCCAACCCCTAATGAAAGTCCGCCCATTTTCCCCAAAATGTTGAAATAAATGTTAAATTTCTTCGTGCAAAATTTGAAGATTTTAGGTCTATTACACAACTCCAATTAGTTGTTATTGCAAATTTGAGGAGTTTCTCAGATATACGAAATTTTCTATTTAATTCACATGGGGGGTGTTTCCAAGCCACCCTAATGAAAGTCCGCCCTTTTTCCCCAAAATGTTCAGATAAATATTAAAGTTCTTCGTGCAAAATCTTAATATGGTATCTCATTTAGTTTCCCAGATAAACGAATTTTTGTATATTTTATTCATATGGGAGGAGCAACGCCCCCCATTGGTAGTCCGCCAATTTCTTACCCAAAATGTTTACATGGATGTTAAAGTTCTTCGTGCAAAATTTTAATAGTTTAACTCTAAAAGTTTCCCAAATAAGCGAGTTTTTGTGTTTAATTCATATGGGAGGTGCCACGCCCACTACTTCTAGTCCGCCCCCTTAAATAATCATATTGACATTAAAGTGGTTCCGAAAAAATTTGAGGACTCTATCTGATATACTTATTTTCTCAGATATACTTATTTAATATTTTCTTCATATAGAAGGTGCCACGCCCACTATAGCCCTTCCGCCTATTTTGTTCGAAAATAATCTTCTGGATGTCAAAGATGTCCATACAAAATTTGATGACTCTAGCTGTTGTACTTTCTGAGATATGCGACTTTTAATACCAAGTTTGTATGTGGGCGTGGCACCCCTCCCACTTGAAATTTCGAAATAAAAAGTAGCCTTTAGTTCCTTCCAGACATACAGGAAGACACTGTGAAAATTTCAAGAAAATCGGTTCAGCCGTTTAGCCGTCTATAAAGTCCAAACAAACATACATACATATATACATACATGCAAACACACATTCATTTTTATATATGTCTATGAAAAATTTTAATAATATAATAGTTTCCCAGATGACGAAATTTTGAATTTAATTTATATGGGAGATGCCAAGGTCACTTTGAAAGTCCGCCCAGTTTTCTCTAAATGTTCACATGAATGTCAAAGTTTTTCATATACAATTTTCTAGCTCTAATAGTTTCTCAGATATATGAATTTTTTATTTAATTCATATGGGAGGTTCCAATTTCCTAGTCCGCCAATTTTGCCCAAATGTTTACATTGATGTCAAAGGATTTTAGCTTTAATAGTTTCCCAGACATACTATTTTTTCTATTTAATTCATATGTGAGTTTCCAAACCCCCCTAACGAAAGTCCGTCCATTTTCCCCAAAATGTCCAAATAAATGTTAAATTTCTTCGTGCAAAATTTGAAGAAATTAGGTCGATTAGTTTCCCAGACAAACGACAACGCCAACTTATTACTGAAATATTCACATGGATGTAAATGTTATTCTTGCTAAATTTGAGGATTTTAGCTATAATTGTTTTTCAAATATACGAATTTTTCTATTTAATTCATATGGGGGTTCTAAGCCCCCCTGATAAAAGTCCGCCCTTTTTCCCCAAAATATTCAGATAAATATTAAAGTTCTTCGTGCAAAACTTTAAGATGGTATCTCTTTTAGTTTCCCAGATAAACAAATTTTTGTATATTTTATTCATATGGGAGTAGCAAGGCCCCCCCATTGGTAGTCCGCCAATTTATTACACAAAATGCTTACGTGGGTGCTAAAGTACTTCGTACTTTGAAGTTTCTAACTCTAATAGTTTCCCAGATAACCGAATTTTTGTATTTAATTCATATGGGGATGCCACGCCCCCTACTGCTAATACGCCCCGTACTGCTATTACGCTCCCTTTTTCCTTAAATAATCATATTGACACTAAACTAGTTCCGACAAAATTTGGGGACTCTATCTGTTACATTTTCTGAAATATACTAATTTAAGATTTTCTTCATATGGAAGGTGCCACGCCCACTATAGCCATTCCATACAAAACTTGAGGACTCCATCTCTTGCAGTTTCTGAGATATGCGACTTTTAATACTTATTTTGAATGTGGGCGTGGCACGTCGCCCAATTGAAATTTTGAAGTAAAAAGTAGCCTATAGTTTCTTCCAGACATACAGGAAGACACAGTTACAGGAATTTTTATTTTAATCCATATGGGAGGTACCATAGCCCCTTTTTATAGTCTACCTCCAGTCTACATGGTACCTCCCACGTTCAGATAAATGTGAAAATTCTTTGTGCAAAATTTTAGGATGTTAGATTCAAATATTCACATGTCTGAGTTGTTAGCGCAAAACTTAAGCTCCACTAGTTTCCCAAATGAACGATTTTTTGTATAGTTGATACTAAAGTGGCTCCGAAAAATTAAAGGACTCTACCTGTTTTCTTTATATGGGAGAGGCAACACCCACTATAGCTAGTCCGCCCATTTTGCCCACATATGTTCATATGGATGTCAAAGTTGTCCACTCAAAATTTGAGAACTATGGCTGTTGCAGTTTCTGAGATATGTGATTTTAAATACTTATTATGTATGTGGGCGTGGCACTTTGCCAATAAGGGGTGGACTTTCAATGGGGTCTTGTCACCTCCCATATTAATTAAATTCAAAATTTCGTTTATCTGGGAAACTAATAGAACTA